>NW_024884711.1:30158279-30313493 GCF_019232065.1 Centrocercus urophasianus
GGAGCGGCGCTCGGCCCACGGCCATGGGCCCGAAATCGTCGCCGTGGCGGCGGTGGTGGCGGCGGCGGCGGCTGAGCGACTGAGGGCAGACGGCGGCAGGGATCGGACAGGCGGGGGCGAAGCGCGTGTGTGCGTGTGCGGCGCTGACGGCGGTGTGTTTAACCCTTAGATGGTCTCTAGCGAGCCGCTGCTGCTGCCGGTGTCACTGGAGGGCGAGTTCTCCACTAGCATGAAGGAGATGATCGGCGGCTGCTGCGTGTGCTCCGACGAGAGGGGCTGGGCCGAGAACCCGCTCGTTTACTGCGACGGGCACGGCTGCAATGTCGCAGTGCATCAAGGTGAGTGGGCGGGGGGCCCGCGCCCTCTTCCTGGGCTCCCTGTCCTCTGGGCCCGCGTCCGTGCCCCTGGCCGCCCCCTGCCCCCAGCGGCCCCTCGTGGCACCCCCTAGTTGTTTCCCTGCCTGTGGGCAGGGAATGCTGACTGATCTGACCGGGCCTGTCATCCCGCGTCTCGCCGTCTGTCTGTCTGTCTGTCTTTTCCCTCACGTGAGACTTCCTACGCCGTGACTTCCTGTGTTATGACTGGTAGAGACAAGGAACTGTGCTTCCAGTTTTCCGTCCCTTCTCCTTCCCCTCGGACCTTGCAGTCTTGTGCTTCCCTGTCCTTTGCACCCCGCTGACAGCCTCACCTATTGCAGTCTGGGGACTGCTGAAAACTCCTGTCTTTTTTATTATCTTTTTTTTTTTTTTTTCTTCCCCCAAAGTTCTATCTTGGCTTCTGGCCTGGCAGTTGTTGCTTTGTCTCATTCTTCCTCTTCCTGATTCCTGTTGTCTCTGCCTTGCCCAAGTTAGATAAACTGTCAGCCAGTAGCTGAGGAGGGTTTGGGACTGGGATGTGGCAGCGTGTAGGGACAGCTCAGCTGTCATGTGATGTCTGCCCCTGCCTGCCTTTCTCTGAATGTCGTTTTTCCGAGGTCACCTGGTAGGCAGGGAGGCTTCCTGTTGTGGTTGTTCAGCAGGAGGATGCCGGTCACAGCGGCTGATGCAGGATTTGTTTGGATTAGTGAGACCGGTTGGTTGGTTTCCAGCTCAGCACAGGAGCTGGCGTGTTCTGTGTTTCATTTTTGTCAGCGGGCCTACCCTTCTGATAACACAGAGACTGAGTTCTTAGGTTGCTTATGTTGTAAGAAAGGCAGTTAACAATCACTTTTGCTTTATGTGTAACAGAATTAGGGAATAAAATTGTAGTTTCTCGCTACAAACTCCCAAACACTCATGTGAACTCCATGGTTGGTTCTGACTCCCAGGTGGTAAACAAATGGGAGGAGAGGTAACATTCTCAATCCAGTTTACTAGTCTGAATGCCTAATGTGTGTGAAAGTACTATTAACACGTCTCTAATGCTTGGTCTTAAAATTAGATGACATAGTAGCTGTTCGTTGCACGTATATGTTCTTAAATAGCAGCCTTCATTTAAGGAGACGTGCAGAAGAATTCAGTTAGTTTTGATGCTGGAGTTCAGGCAGAGAGGAGCTGACAGTATCTGTGAAATCAGCTAACTTCTGAATTAGTTTTGTATTGTTTTAAGAGCTGAATAAAGTTGACTGGTAAGTTAACTGCTTTTGTGGAACCTCAGGATCGTGAAAAAGAACACCAGAACATGAATAGTTTAAGAAGTCATATCTGAACCACCTACTACTACTGTTGTATTAACTTCAGCATCTTCGTTTCGATTTAGAGTCTCACTGATGGTTTCAGTGAGCAGATCTGATGATAGCGGCTGGGTGCTGCCAGTACTCACTGAACTGAAAAAGTAACAGGAAGGTTTAGAAAGTATTCCTAATAGAGAGAATTAAGTAAGTTGGGTGCAAGAGTATTGCACTTCTTTAAGTTCAGGTCCAAATCTGAATTTGAATATGGAAGGAAGCATGCAAAGTCCTGCTTCTAAATCCAGGTGCTGTTTTAGTGATAATAAGAAAGGGAGAACTGTATGTTTTGATGTATTGTATTGGTAATGTTTTCTGTTTTAAATTTGACATGTGTGAAGATGGTAGAAGAAACATGTTGATTCTGGATTTTCTTTTTGTAGTCTTTCTGCAGTGGTTGTCAAGGTAAAAGCTGGCGCTCCTCATTTGAAGATCAGATATAAGAATTCCCAATGAGATATTCTTAACTGCATTTTAAAATTATTGTAGTTAGTTTTAATTAAATGAGAGGAGACATCTTTGCCAGCATTATGCCATTGGCAAGTTGGGAAGTACAGAATTCTTCAGTGCGTTTTCCTTTGTGCAACTGTAGAATAAACCAAAGGAAAACAAGAAACTTGAGAAATAATATCACAGTGTGTCAGAGCACAAAGCTGTGGTGGAATTCTGCTAGGCTCTGGAGGTGCTTTTACATTCGTATTAAGTACTTCAGCTTTGGTTTTTGCCCAGCTTGTGTTGCCTTTGGGTTTCTTTGGCAGCCCCATCTCAGAGTTGCATTCTGCAGTTAGTTTCTTACTCTGCACTGCCTTCTGGTAATTTCAATGTGTGATTGCATGTTTGAAGTCTCCCACTGAATTTATAGAGGAATTCAGAATCCCCCCCCTCCTGTCTGTAGCTAATACAAATGCAGCTAAAATTAGATGTTTTCTCTCGTGTTAAAAATTTTTCTTGTACAGGGTTATCAGGTAGTTTGGTCTGTCAGTGCTTGGATAATGTATTTGAAAATCTGACAACTGATCTTAGTATGACTAAGTGTATGCACAGAATAGGAAAGTAGTTTAACTTTTAACGCTTCTTCGTAGAAGGAAAGGTGCCTTGTGGAAGGGATAGCTGTGTTGTGCAAGGAAAGCTGTTTTACATACTGCTGCTGCATTAGTTTGTTGTTTGTTTATACAGGCTAGCACAAAACCAACAATGTTTTGGGATATATGGTAGAAGATAGCAATAGGATCTCAACTTTCCTTATTAATTTAAGCTATTAATATGTGATCCCCCAGATTTTTAAAAATTTAAATAAAATATCCTAACTGGCTATTGAGGCATTAAAAACACAAGGTCAGAGTCATGATTATGTTTTTTGAGAAACATTTTTGGCTTTATGGGTTGTTACTAGTCATTAAAACCGTGCAGATAGAAGAACTAAGTGCTATGAGCAAATTGTGATACCATCACTTTGTCTGGAGTTCTTAACGTTTTTTGATCTGTGCATTTTGAACATGAGCAGTACTGCCAAGTTGCTAAACTCTTTTTCTGTTGAATTTCTTATCAGACTTCTGTATCAACGTACTGTAAAAATATTGATGATAGGCTGGCAGAGAAATGTGCACATCTCCAAGCAGCCCTTTCCTAAGGGTTTATGTTGTAGCTTGCTTACAGTTACAGCGTTAGTCGTGATGCTCAGATTGGTTTGTATTTAAAGCTTCACGTGAATTTTCAGGGCAAAAAAGCCAACTTTTTCTCATTGTTAAGTTCATAATGGATTTTTTACCTAAAAAGGGTTATGTTATTCATAAAGTGTAAGAAAACATGGTTGTAACTGAGCGTATGAATGTGGTGTGGCCATCTCAAACCCTGTAAGTCACTTTTGGTTTTGTGTTAAGAAAAATCAGTACTACAAATGAGTGCTTATTATTGTAAGGTATGTCACCTGTTTGGCTGGTAAATAAATAGCAAAACATATTGCATATAAAATGTATTGCTGCTTTTGAATTATTGCATTACTTAAAAATTAATTGAAGCAAGCGTTTTTTCATAAATTGAAGTGGAAGGTAATTGTTCTTGATGTCTGGTACCGTTGTGGTAGAACTTCATGTGTGGTGCGTAGGTGTGAATTTGGGTCATTGATGTGAGATGTATTAATATGAATTTTGCAAAAATGCGTAGTGTTATGCTGTAGAGATACTGCAAGTTTGCTGACATATTGTGTCTTGTTCAAAACAGCTTGCTATGGAATTGTTCAAGTACCCACTGGACCTTGGTTCTGCAGAAAGTGTGAATCTCAGGAAAGAGCGGCCAGAGTGGTAGGTGCTTTGTTACATGTTGCTATTTACAGTGATGGTATGGGCAGTGTTTGCTGAGGTATCTCAGTGACAGTAGAAAATAGCTCTGTTTTCTGTCATAATTCCATCTATTCAGGAAGACTTTTTTTGCAAAGCAATCTCTAATTGTTCTTTTTTGTTTCTTCAAACAGCTGTTGGTGTGGTTATTTTCTTATCTGTGGTGGGGGTCTTGTATATTTTTGTCTGCTTAATACTTTTATGATTATTGTTCTAAATTTCAGAATCTAGTGCTTACTTTGAATTGGCTTTTGTCATACAATACTTCTAAATAAAGAAATGTGTTCTTCTGTCCTCTTATTTATTTAATAATGGTAAGTACTGAGGACTCAGGTAAACCTCTGAGCAAAAAAAACAACCAAGAAATCAATTACAACCCACTTTTTTTTTTTGTGATTACATGCGGTTCTTTTCTGGTTTTCACTTGTATGTTATTAACTCAAGCTGTGTGATGTCAGATTTTTAGTGAGAGAATCATGCTCATCACTACTTGTAGTTTGTTTTCCAGCAAAAGCTAAAATGAGGATGTTTTGAAAGATGAAGTTGTTTTTTTTTATCTCTTAAAAATAAATTCTTTGTATAAAAATCAAAGGATAGTTCAGTGCCGTGGGTCATTGTCAACTATTTTTAGTTTTCAGAGCTAAAGACAATGAGTGTAAAACTGAATTTTTAGTTTCATCAGTGGCTGGCAGGGTGTTTACATGAACTGCTTGCTGTACTGTATTTTCTTTTCTACTGTAGTGTACTATAAAAATGTTAGGAAGACTTCCCAGGGTGTGAATTTTTGGCATAGAATTGAACAGTCTTGTTCCTCTTCTTTTTCCCATCTCACATCTAGTAATTTCATAATGTGCTGGAATGCGTTTCCTGCTCCTTCAGAGCAGATCTATTGGTGGAAGCAAGAACAGATTGGAATCAATGTGCTCTCCAAATATTTGTCAACAGAAAATCAAAACCACCACCCTTCATAAAGAAAGGTCATTTTTTTCTTTGTCCCGGGAAGATCACCAGCAATGTGAAGTTTTAAGAGGAATGTTTTTTTTCATATTACTGAGTTTGATACATTCAGTTTGACAACACAAGAAAAATTGTAGAGGGGAGAAGAGAGATGGTGGCTGAAAGGAAGGATTTTCTGGCTCATGGTAGGAAATTTTCATCAGGATTTAGTGTAGTTATTCCTGTCTTCTCCTGACCCAGTGTATGAAGGAAAACTGCACTGACTTCTGAAATAAGCCTTGTATTACTGCTGCCTGATACTTCATGGAGTTCACCAAAGAAAATTGCTTTGGTGGGCATTACACTGCTCTTCTTCACTGATGGAATTTGTTAAGCAGTCAGCTTAACTGAGTTCTCTCCCCATTGTATTCAGTTTGTGTTTCCACCTCGTGTCTGTGTACTGTACAAAAAGCTGATTTGTTTTTTAAACGAAGAAGTGAAGAAATCTCTCCTATTTGTCATACAGCACAGGTTTAAGTGGTTCTTAAATGACCCCATGTTTGGAGGAGGGGTAAGACAGCTTTATAATAGTTAAAATTTTAGGAACTGCATGTATGCTAGTGAATTAAAGACGTGGTGCTTGTCTCTGAGGTGTCTCGATGAAGTCCTTAATGTAGAGAAACTGAGCTTCGATCGGAAACCAAAACATTATCATTTACCAGACACGGAAGGTGGACCACACTTACAGAAGCAACCCCTTCATCATCCTTCTAGGAGGCTGGAGCTTAGTTTTTCTGTTTGCATTTTTGTCTACAAACAAAACCAGAAACTGTATCACATTTGAATGTGCTTCAGCTTGCTTTCAATTGTTAAGAAGACCCAAGTCTTGCATTCAGGGCAGATGTTTCCATACTGATGTGCTCAAAAGATTTCTTATTGTTTGTTTTAAGCTGCAGTCAAGAAAGAAGGGCTAGTTGCTTGCACTGAAGTTAGACTTGCTTAACAACTGAATGAAGCAGACTAGCTCAAGAGCATGTAACTTAGGTAGGTGGATCATCAGAGAGCTTAACAGCAGAAATGAGTTTCCTATGTACTTTCAGTTACGATGTCTACCTTCTCTTTATTCTTTTTTTTTTTTTCCCAGCTGACCTGCTACATACTGCTTGTCAGTGGAACTGATGGAGTTGTGTAGGCTGTGCAAGCCTCCTGGCTGATTGACTTCTGTGGTTTTGATAGTGAGGTTGTTGCCAGTATTCTGGATGTAAATGGTCAGCTGTTTGTTGGAAAGCACATTGTGGTGACTGAAAGCTGTCTCGTGTCTTGGCTCTGCTGGAGCCATATTTCTGTGTACGTGAGAGAAACTGCAATTTTGGTAAACTTAAGCTTGTTAATGGACATATTAAGGTATCTGGTAGTTATTTGGCTTATAATCATACATATGCAGTGCATAAGAAGTAGATGAACTAAGAAGTATCCCAGTATGCTTTTTTTTTTTTTTTAGTTACAATAAATATATACTTTTTTAGTATTGCTTGAAAAATGTGTTTTTCCTGAGTGAGCTGATTTAACTGACTTATGGTGTGTTGACTCCCTTCAAGATTGCTTTCAGTTTTGCTGATGTCAGCGTTGACTGTTATGGCACTGCATTGTGGGCATTTTTGATGTGTTCAGAACTTCTGAATCAAAAAACTGGGCAAAGTCGCTGTAGGAAA
The DNA here is from genome assembly GCF_019232065.1 of Centrocercus urophasianus. Lineage (NCBI taxonomy): Eukaryota > Metazoa > Chordata > Aves > Galliformes > Phasianidae > Centrocercus > Centrocercus urophasianus. The sequence goes on from NW_024884711.1 coordinate 30,164,969, forward strand.
AAATTGATATTAGGCTCTAATTGATATGAGAGGATGTGTGCTCATGAAATAGTATGTTAAAGGCTTTAGGTCCTGACTTAGAGAGCTGATTAATGTGTGTAAGTTCTTAGTGCTGCTGTCCAAAGAGAGCCTAGAGAAGCTAAGTTTAGAATTTATAGCGCAGCTGTTTACAAAAGAACTTTTTTCCCCATCACGCTATTATGGTCAAGACATTTTTCTTGATAGTCTTATTTCAAGAATGATTTAATTATAGTATTTACAGGAGTAGAAATAGGCAACATGTTTTACTATGGGCTATTCTTCCTTATGCTTATCATGAGGGAGCTGGAATAATCCATGTGAAAGAGATACGAGGCAGACATCTGACATTTGCACAGTTAGCTTTTGTGTAGTCAGGCTCCTACCTGCTTGGGTCCTTGTGGATGCAACTCGATTTAGCGAGACAAGAAGATCTTGGCAGTTTGGAATTCCAGGAAGCACAGTTCGTATCATACGTGGGAGTTGGATTGCTTGTAGTAGAACAAGTGAAGTAATACAGTGTTGATTTTTTTTTTCCCACTGCAATATGTATGTTGTAAGCATGTCATTGGATCTGGAAAAATGTTTGTTTTAGTTGAAACTGCGTAAGATTGTTAAATATGGTGTTTTTTTTTTTCCACTTGGCATTTCTGTAATGTTTGTTTTTGATGGGTTAGTTTATGAAGTCAAGTGCAACACTGGCTTGCAACGGAGTCCTGATGTTTGAGTGAGGCTGCGGCTGGCCTTATTAGCCACCTGGATTTGAGCCCCGGGGAATGTGTGGAGGGGGCTGTGACTCCCTGTGGAGTTAGCCACATTTGAGTAGTGTTCATCTGGATGTCAGTTGAGTTGAGGGTTACTGGAGTCTTGACACTTACATGTATTTCTTGGAATTTGTTGAGAGACAGACAGACCGTGCAGTCAGTTCAGATGATACAGTACCTCATAGTTAGGGGTTCTGAATTGCAGAAGCACAGCTGTAGTGTTTACCTCCAGTGTGAGTTCAGGTACATTGTACTGCTGTAGTGATACGTTTCTGCTTCAAGTCCTGCCAGACCTGAGCTGTTCCTGCATCTGCTGCACAGATGATCTGAACTCTGAACACTTGAGAATAATTTTATTTTAATCTGTAATATAGCAATTTTTGTAGTTTGCCTTTCCAGATTCCTCTCTTTTTTTTCCTGTTAAAGCTTTAATCACACGTGTTTGCAAGTTCATTATTGAAGAGCTGTTTATAAGGGTTGAATGATATATTCATAATTTAGCCCTGACTTCCCCCCAGCATTTAAAAAATATAAAATAACCATGCATGTAGCATTGCTTGCATTTTGCCTGATCAGGAGGAAGTGAATGAGGAGAAAATAGGAATGCAGACTTTGGAAAAGCGAATGGGTTTGTAATCAGGGCTCTGACAGTTTGGGCACAACAAGTTGCTGCTGCAGGAGTGGGATGTGCACTGCACTCCTGATGCTGCAGGAGTGACTGTGCTGAGAGGCTTTTTGATGTGATTGTTAGATCTGCAACTGTTAAATAGAATGCATGTTGATAAATATGGTCACAATAAGGATGAAGTAACCTTAATTTTAGAGGAAGAAAGTGGTTTGTAATGACTTGCTGCTTTCACCTTTTTTTTTTTTCTTCTATGTGAACTACTGGCAGCCTAATAGTTAATTCCAAGATTAATTTACTGTGTGTTATTTCGGAAGGTACTCCTTGAAATAATTCTTAAAGAAATTTTGGAATGAACACTGTTGTATGTATCCATAATTAATATTAAAGGACAATTTTATTGGGCTATAATTAATTGGGCTACTTTAATAGTACACTGACAAGCACTAGAAAAGTTGCTTTAGTTTTGAGCATAGAATGGAAAAATTTACTTACTTTTATTTGTCACTTGTGTTTTCTACACAATAGTAAATAGTAAACATCTGAATAAGGGGAGTGACTGTAAAATACAAATGACCAGAATTTTTTTTATTAGTATATAAACTACTTTTAATATCCCCATGCTTCCTCTCCGTTTAGAAGTCAGCCAATGTTTGTTCGTAGTTGGCTAAGTGAAGTAACCTGCCTGTCTGAAGATACACCAGCATTGCACTTGACATTTCTGCTTTTATTCTGAACCCTTATGGATTAAGAGAAGTGCATTTCTTGTCTGTTAGACCAGTGACTGTTGTTTGCCTTGCATGTCCTGAGTAGAGAGAATAATGTATCATGTTCAGATTATTTTCATGTAAGTAATAATGACAGGCCCTTAACTTCATCGCACTGTCTCAGAAGATGACAAAGTTGCTTAGGGTCCTGTGTTGTCTGGTTGTCACAGTTAGTAGTACTGTTTGCAGAAGATGCTGATGGTTTCTGTGCACTCTCAACTTGCCATTTTCCTTAGAGATATTGATAACAAGTGCAGTGTCACTGAAGAAATGGCTTCTTTGGTATTATTTAAAGACACAACAACATCTACCGATTTGCTTGAAGCAGTAAAAAAAACCAACAACTTTAAAGTGATTTTCTTTAATCTTTGTTAATGTATCTGGTATAGCTACTGATGGCACCTTGATGGCAAAAAAAAGAGGGACTTATGAAATTAATAGAAGATGATGCAGTTACTGGCAGCAGCTCAAGTTTGATGAAATATCACTGCATTGGACATCAAGAGAATTTATGTGTGAAAGCTTTGAAAGTGGATAATGTCACACAAATGGTCATCAAATTGTGAATTTCATAACGTCCAGGGGATTGAATCATTGCTGATTCTAAGGGTTGCTTAGAAGTACAGATGCTTTTTCACACAGAGGATGGTGACACACTGAAACAGGTCGCCCAAGAAGGCTGTGGATGCCCCATCCCTGGAGGCATTCAAGGCCAGGCTGGATGTGGCTCTGGGCAGCCTGGTCTGCTGGTTGGTGACCCTGCACATAGCAGGGGGTCTGAAACTAGGTGGTCATTGTGGTCCTTTTCATCCCAGGCCATTCTGTGATTCTGTGATTTTATGATTCTGTGCTGATTATGGGGTCATCTTTTCTGAAGGAAGATGGCTAAGTTGGGTAAAATACTATGATTTGCAAGGTGAGATATAGTCCTCTGTGGAATCGAAAGGAAAATCAATGCCAGGACGTGGAGATTAGAAGTGGCTCTCACATTTAGCATTTTTGGTTGGTTTGACCATTCATTTGAATGAATTGAATGTGTGTCTTTAAGGTGAAAATTACCTGTGCTATGTTTCAAAGCATAACAGCATTTGAAATAACTTAAATTATGGCAAGCTCAAGATATATAATATCAAATAATTTCATGCATTTGGGTGCATTGGCTAAATACAGTCCTGTGAACAGTAAAAAATATGCAGCCTTGCTGTTTCAATGGAGAAATTTGAGAATAAGTTTCAAGATTTTAAAATAAAAAAAATCAGTGCTTTGGTATATTTGTGATTCTTTTTTCAGTCAACGGAGTACATTACCTGTGAATTTTCAAGTGGAAGGTATGGAGTTGCAATCAGACGTTCAACTGAAGGAAATTTTGGTTGTGTCTCTTCACCAGACTTTTATGAGACCTATCTTACCAGAGAAAAATATCCTTCACTTCACAGTCACGCCTTATTCATGCAGTCACTTTTTGGCAGTGCATGTGTTTGTGTACAATAATTGCCAAAGATGGAGAGTAATATTTCACCAAAAATCTCTGACAGACGCCTTGAGAACTCACTCAGAATTGCAACCACTTCAATTGAACCAGACATTGACACATTAGTTTCATAAAAACAGGGTCAAATATCCCACCAGTTTTATGTTTTTGTTTCACTTTTTTGTATTTTAATAAAAAATACATAAATTTTTGTTACTTACATACGTTGACTATATCATAGATTTTACATGTGGCCCGAGACGGCAACTGTTCGCTCATTGCGGGTGGCCCAGGAAAGGAAAAAGGTTGGACAGCCATGAAATAATCTAAATGTCCTGTGGCAAAATGAGTAACTAAAATGAGAATAGAGCCTAAAGCAAAACATTTTCTTTCATTGGAAATGCCTGGTGCTCACACGGAAATGTTTTGTGACCATTAGTTTCATTTCCTTAATTGATGAAAATTTGTTAAATCACAGGCAGAGATATTCTGTAAAGAGCTTCTCAACTGCCAGGGGTCTTAAAATGTGCACTAGGATTTTATACCTCAGAGTTTTTAGGGTCCAGCTCTAATATGTTTCAGGAAGACACTGAAGAGAACCAATGCAAACTTGTTTTTCTTTGCCTTTTGCTTTAATTGGGATACTTACAGCCTGATAGCAAAAGGTTATGTGGATGGTTGGAAATGCAGCCAAACGTGTCATAGCCTTCTGATGCTTTCCAGTAAGGGTAGATGTGTGTGTTTTGAATTTTGTGTATGCTTATAGTTTGTGATCCTGTGACATCAGGTCTTGGTAGTCTTAAATATGTGCTGGGAAATATATGACATGGGACTTCCGAGGTTGGAGTAGCCACATCTCCATGTGTGCTGCGTGGAGCTGGGGGTCATACTGATGGTCAGTTGTGCTGCGCGTTATCTCTTGTAGTTACCTTATGTGTACCGAGTTAAAGTATGACCGACTGTCACCTGTGGTGTGTACTGAGTGGATGGTCTTGGAAGAATGCTGATTTGCATGTTGAGTGCCTCTAATCTTCTTGTCATATTTAGTAAATTTACTGTCTGTAGTAGATGTCTTTGACAGAGCTAACTGAATCTGCACGTACCTTTATCTGATCTCCTGATAAAGCGAACTAGATTGAGTCTCTGTAATTTATCCAGGTATAAAGCCCCAAATACTGCAGGTAGTCAGTCTGTTTTTCTCTTACCTGTCAACTGTCTGCTTAAAAAAAAAGTTTTCTCCTCCTCCTGGGACAGATGACTGAATAGAAATGGGGCAGAGATTTGGCAAATTTGTCAGCATTGAGAAATGATTATTTGAAGAGGGAGATGACTTAATTTCTTCAGTTGTCAAGTTGCAGAACATAGCACTTTGGAAGAGAAGTGTGACAGTATGCGTTCGTTTGCTCTATTAGTGGTGTCAGCCAGTTGGGGATTCATGAATGCTTTCCCCATGGTAGTAGAAGATCTTTTTGTTCTGTTGGTTCTTCACTGCAGCATGTAAGTACTGGAGCCTGATGTGAATCATAGGTTAGAAACATTGGAACTTCGGTAGTTTTTGTTTGCCTCTTTTTAGATATCTTAGTTTGAAAAATTGTGCAGTTAGCTGCTTGCTGACTTCTGCTTAAAATACTTGTATGGTTGAAAGCTATTATTTATAGAGACATTTAAGATAAAAATATGGAAGGTGTATGCTGTAGGTTTATGAGTAAGGTCATAATTCTGAAATACTGCAGGTTGAGACTATTGATAAGGTATCTTACTATCGAGCTGTAGTTTAGAAACTGATAAGTAAAGAAATGTGGATTTGGTTATATGACCATCAGATACATTATATAGATAGCATAAATACTGTGTGTTGTCTGGATAACAGCATTGACTATCTGTGTTACATAGATAACAATGTTGGCTGGGCTATATATTACCATAGGTGCTTTTGAAAAAGAGATTATGTGTAATTAATCCTTTTTGCTCTACGGAAAAATGAAAAAGAAAACGGAAACGATGAAATTTTGATGTTAGTAAGTACTAGTAAGCAAGGGTTTGAAAAATCAGAAGTAGTCTGTAATGGGTGGTTTGAAAGTACCTCATTAGTTCTGAGGAAAAATGATAAAAAATATTAATAAAACATCAGAGTAAAAAGGTAGGCTGAGTTTGGTCTAAGTTGAGTAATTTCTGCAGCCCTTGGGAATGTGTGTGAATTTGAGTGGGCTGGATTTTCTGGAGGTTTCAGGAGCTGCAAGGTTGGTCTCCTGTGGTTAGTATGTTGGCAACATCAGTTTTGTCTCATGAGAAGACATCTGAATTCAGACCTCTGAAGGGGTGAATGGAAAAATGAAATGTCACTGAATTCTGAGGCTTGGGGTAGGTTATTACCAGCAGATGTAGACGTGGTCAGTCTCCTATACATCCTGTTGCTGGGTGTGTTTTTGTACTAACCATCTGTGATTTCTCATCTATTGATATGCCAAGATCTAAATTTCCATTATTCTGGTTTGCCCCACTCTGCAAATATCTGTGTTTTTTTTTTTTTTTTTTTTTTTCCTTCTTCTATTTGTTTAATCCTGGAAAACTTGGCTTCTCTTTGGGCTGTCAGGCATGTATCCTCTGGATTAGCTGAGTTAAAGTTAGGTTTTCTGTTAAGTATAATCTAATTGTCTGTTGTTTGATTATTGGATTAATTTATTTTCATGCTAGTCTTTTCAAAGTATGGTGTCTGCTCATAGAGGAAGCCATGCTTGCCTTGTCACAAATTATTCTGTTTTTTTCTTTGTTTTTTTTTAAGGAGGAGTCTGCAGGTTTTTCTTATGTCCAGTGTTTTCATTTTAAAGCACTTGTGTTGGTTTTTTAACTTCTTTTTTTTCTATCAAAGAAATGGGCCAAAACATGAAGAAGAGAGATAGTGAAAGAAAAGTTTAAAAAGGGAATATAAGAAAACTAAAAAAGGAATATAAGAAAACTTAAAGACTCCATCTTCTGTTTGAAGAGAATAGGACACTGTATGGTTTGAGATGGAAATTAAGCTTGTAAACAAATCAGTTCACACATGGCTGATGCTGGTTCAAAAATTTGAGATGTAGGTACGCTGGGGAATAATAGTGGCCCAAGAAATTTGCATTTATTAGTAGAGTGTGGTTGTATTCTTGTCCTACTCCCTATCTTCATTCCTGTTACATTCGTTATCTAACATAGTTCTTATGGTCTTACGGAGAGATGACTCGAAGTGATCTGGCTGAAAACTAAGAAGGGAAAAAGAGTATTTTATTTTTAGCTTGCTGATCAGGATTTCCATATGGTCAAATGATTGCTCTTCCAAAAGCAAGGGAGACAGTAGAAAAGTACACAGCAGGGGGTGGCCAGTGATCTTCTTTTGGCAGAAGTCAGCAATTATGTTAGCTTAAAGTGAATCTGAATTGAAGTCAGCTGGAACTGCAGCCTAATTTCTCGGCTAACAGCTAGGAACTGTACTCTATTTTAGCTGCTGTAGATCTTTTGCGTTATTTAGGTTAACGGGTCATACTGAGACACACTGTTTATTGCATTATTGCAGTGCTGGGAATGCTGAGAATTCAGTCCTATAGGACTTGGCTTGCTTGGACAGTCATTACTCAGGTGAATGGCTCCATTGGCCTACTGTGGATTACAATTCAGTAAATTGCTTGCATATTTTGTTTTATTTGTTTTTTTCTTATAGCAAGATAAAATATAAAATGGATATCTCCACATTATGCTTATGAAACTTGCTTCGAATTAACAGAACTCTTAAGGAAGAACAAGACTGTATTTCTACCATTCTTTTCTTCTCTCTTTTATAGTCTTGTTCTTATTTATATACTCTGTCTACTCTATAAGTCTCTTCATTTCAACACGAATAAGCTGGTCTGTTGGACTAAATCAGTTTCTCTTTTTTTTTCTGATTGAAAAATTGGTGGAATTAAGTTAACCAAAAAGGCTCCAGTAGTTAATTTGTGTAATGTCTACTGATGGATTTGGCAGTTGTTATTCTTGGTTAAAATGGAATGATGTATTTATCTAAAATGAGGGAGAAAACTTGGGACCTTAATGCAGAGGAGCCAATTTGTATTCTGAGTAATTCAGTACAGGAAGTTGAGTTTATGTAGCTCTTGCTTTACTTGTGTTGTTTTGGTCTTTCTGTCTTTACTTTTCCTACTATGTGTCTTTAATGGTCACCTCCATTCTTTTTATTTTACTGTTATTCTTGATTATTTTTTACTTGTTTAAGACAAAAGCTATGTCTGTGAGCTTAGTCTGTTCCACCAGAGAGCTTCAAAACTGAGGTTTGCATGTTACATTCTGTAAGCCAGTAATGCTCCTTTTATCACTTCTCTTCTTCAAATCGAAATCAACTGGTTGTACCTACAGCACCGCATGCACTCATGGCCCGCTGTGCACGCAGTAAAGGATGTGGCTATTCCTTTGCATCACAGTCAGCCTTTCTGGTATTCCCATTTGCATGGTCACACCCGATGTTTATCTGAATTGTTGATGAGTCTTAGGAGTTTGCCCTGTTTTTGCTGTATTTTTTTTCCCCAGTAGATTTAGTAGTTCCATGAACAGTAGATCTCAGAAATCCTTTGCCAGGGCTGAGACCCACAACTGGGGAAGAGAACCTCACTGTTGTCAGTGCTTGAATATTATAGGTCATCTGGCCATCCATACAGAACCTTTTTGCCTTCAACTGTCACAGAGATTGAAGCTTTATTCTGTTGTGTGAGTTACATGCAGATGTGGCATTTAGTAAAGAGATTCAGCTGTTGTTCAATTCAACATTAAGATCTGTCCGTAAGTTAAAGAAGGAGACATGATTTTGGATGAAAACATTCAAATAAGAAATTAAAATTAACTAGATTTTTGAAATACATGTATATGGGTGCTATTCTATTTCTTTTCTCCTAAAGAATCTTTTGTAACAACATGTGTTTAAGCATTTTGAAAGTACCCAGGATTTTTTTTTTTTTTTTTTAGCCACTTTGCAAATTCTCAGCTGAAGTTACCACTTTTTTTGAAACACAGAAACATAAAATCATTTGTGTTGGAAGGGACCCTTAAAGGCCATCTAGTCCAACTCCTCTGCAATGAACAGGGACACCTACAGCTGCATCAGGTTGCTCAGAGTCCCGTCCAGCCTGTCCTTGGATGTCTCCAGGGACAGAGCATCCACCACCTCTCCTGGCAACCTGTTCTGGTGCTTCATCATCTTTCTCCTTATATCCAGTCTACATACGATTTCAGAGACTTCATGTGAAGGGTCAGGCAGCGGAAGGTCTGTGACATGAGATCCATCTGAAATGGTTGCTCTATCTAGTACTGCTCTAAGATTTTAGAACGAGTAGTAAAATATTTGTTAAAAACGTAATGGGAAGATGGTCTGCTACTTTACTTACTTGTCTCAATCAGGTGGGAATGAGGCATGTGGGGCCCACCAGGCAAGGACACTGGTTCTGCTGCGTGGTGCCTGTTGTGAGGAGGTAACTTATGGGAGCGTGTAGGCTGGGAACCAGTTAGATTCATAGCCTAGAGCAAAAAGGGCAAAGGGTCGCTGTGTGGTATATTAGCTTATTATGATGCTACATTATTGCAGATGGTAGCTAGAATTCATAGCACCAGAAATGCTACATATCATCAGAATCCCACCTCCAGCTCGAGAGCCGAGCGCAGGCATTCTGCTCCCTGCCAATAGCAGGATACTCTACAGAATTCCCAACACTTCAGTTTTGTTTCGTTGTCAAAGCTCTCTCCTCCAGATCAGTTTTCTGTCTCCTATCTTTATTCTTCCCTGACTGGTTGCAGCTACAGAGGAATAATGAGGGGAGATCTAATGGACCTGAGCCCTATGGGGATCTGAGACAAAAATAAATGAGTTGAAACTAAGCTCTGAAGAGACAAAGGAGCATACTGAACTCTTACACATAAATAACTGGTTCTGTTCCTTGTCATTCAGTATCTTGTGATTTATTCTATGACTTACATAAAGTTTGTTCAAGAAGTTTATTCATTCTTGTTTATGTTGCAGTACTGCCATTCCCTGCCTTCTGTATTGCTGTTGTAACTAACTGTGGGATTATGCTGTAAATTGTGTGAGAAATACACACTGAATTGAAAATACTAAAAGTTCATTTCACTCCATTTCACTGATCTGGTTTGAAGAGCAGCCTTGCAGAGTTTAGCAGCTGTGGGAGTGATGGAAGGAGAGATTATTAAGGGAGTGGTGAAGGGAAAAAGAAGGGAACCTCCTAAACTGGTTTTACTACTAGTGAAAATATATGATGAATTTTCACAGGCTTGTGGAGGTAGGGCAAGGGAAACTATGTTAATAGCTTCAGTTGTCTCTGTGCTAGATACATCATCTCAGCTCACTGCTCTTAAGCTGTATAGCTTTGGGATGGAAACAAACTTTATTGCACTATTATTGTCAGTATGTACCAGGCTTCTTACTTTGAGAGTCTAATCCAGTATGTTTGGAATTCATTAAAATTAACCTCCAGCTACTGCGTGTCTCAGCAGCTTGCATGTAGTTAATCTCCAAACATGGAGGGCTGAAGTGTTAAGATACAGCACATTTACTGCATATGTAAGATTTTGTTGGAAAGGAATAATGGAGTCATGGAATGTCTTAGGTTGGAAGAGACCTTAAAGATCATCTAATTTCAATTCCCTGACATGGACAGGGAATGAACCAATCGTTCATTTCAGTTGCAAGAAGGTCATTATAATCTTGACTTGAAAAAGAAGTGGTATAGTGCTCCAAGTCTGGAGCTTACAGAATAGTTTGGAAGTTTTCAGACACTTTGACCTTTGAATTTCATTGTAGACTTAATATTGCCTTTTAATAAGTTGCTGATCATTTTCATGGGTTGATGTGAGGGAAGAATAAGGGAAGCAAAAGACAGGAAGGAGGAATCCTAAAGATTCTTTTTCTTGTGTGCATCTGCCTATACCAATGTACTCAGCAAAAATAATTCAACAACTTTTCAGTTTTACCTTCTGTGAAAGCCTCTTTGCTGCTAATACCAGTTTTGTTACAGGTTACATAGTCCTGAAGATATACTTTATCTGTACTAGTTTCAGGAATTCCCCAAGTCTGCACAGACTGTTTTTGAGGCACATAGAGCATCGTAGGCTCCTTTATCTGCTAACTTAGCAGTTAGCTGATAACAGAGAACTGTGCAGCTCAGGAAACAGAAAAGATCCATACTGATGTCTGTCTCCATTTGAAGGGTGTGATAAAAGGATGCACCTGAAGATCAGACTGTTACTGGGTTTCTTAAAAAGCTTGTTAGACTGGTACGGTTTGGGTTGTTACTAATTTGGGAATACATAAAGATTGCAATAAAATGATGTCTAGGTATAGGTTCTCCTGTATCAGTACTGCTTTTCACATCATCTGGACCAGTTAAGTGGAATGTGTGTCAAACCTGTTCAGTTTATATAGTCTCTGGACTGATTTGGAATGATTGACTCTATTGTGGAAAACTTAGTGCTAAGCTTGATGTTAGGAAGTTGATAGAAACAGTTGCAGCAGAAAGATTGCGCTGCTGTCATTCTGGTATGTCACAAGGAAAGGATGCCCAGCTGCATGTTTCAAGACATGGAATTGGGAATTTCAGGGATGAGTCAATTTTTGACCAGTTCATGAAACAGAAAATGAAGTTGTTTTTGGCTTGTTGGAATAAGTGTGAGTCAGCAGGGACTATGAAGCCAGTTCTTACTATAGCTGTTCTCTGCTCTAATTATATCTGTGGCACATCTTTGTGATTGACCATTTTGGTGAGTACAAAGATCCAAGGGGAAGGGCTTACAGTAGGGAGTCTTTGGACTGCGCCCAAGTTTCTTGTCAAGGCACTCTGCCCCATTCTTGGTGACATGTATCCAGAATTCCATGGTGTGGAATCCAGGGATTAAAACTTGGAGGTGGAATTGTGAATAGCTTAAATACACTGCGGTTTCAAGATCCAAAGGGGAAGGCTTTGTTTGTGACAAACTAGCTTTAATACAACAGTGAGGGTTAAGGAAAAATATGCCCATTCACTTTTCTATAGTGGTTACTTTTTTACTGACACCTAATAGATTTGATTTGTATGGTTTCTTTTGTAATGCTTCTGTGATCATTCCATTTTTTTATTTCATTTTTGCTTTTTTTTCCTAGAGATGTGAATTATGCCCTCATAAGGATGGTGCTTTAAAGAGAACAGATAATGGGGGTAAGTTTTATTCTTACTATTTGTGAACTCTCTTATTCTGTGTGAGGGAAATAAGACTGTGAAAAGAATATGGAGGGATCTAGTAACAGTGGAAACTAGCAACTGCTTTATCATACTAGTTTAGAAAGTGATAACTATTTTGCAGTAGTCCAGATTAGGATGACTTTAAGTTTGAGAACATCAGTTATTATTCTTAGACTTACTTGTAGATAAAAGTTACAGTAAAGGAGAAGCTGCATTTTAACACAAGAATTTACAAGGGAAACAGATAAATTTTATATTTATTTAGTTGGAGTTTGAACATTTATAGAAAGCTATTCAAAGTGCGTCGTTCATGGGAGAAAGTTAATTTTTATGTCTATAGCCAGGCTGAATGTGTTGGTGCATTTTCAAAGATAGCTCTTTCATGTTTGGTTTATTAATAGGCTCAGTAACAAAGAAGCTAGAGCTGAAAAGTTGTAGTAGCAATTACCTGTCCCTTGCATCTTTCTAATTGTATCACTCAGGTTATCATCAGTTCTACTCCTGCCAAGTAGAACTGCTAAAAGAAATCTCCACAGAATACCATGCCTTGCTTGTTTTTTGTTAATAGTTGGTTGATGTGAATGAAATCTTTCAATTAACTTTCCAGTCATTTCTGGATTGTTGTCTTCTATCTGTATTAGATACTTCTAAATTCCTGTCCATCATCTATTTGTAAATAGCGCAGTCATTTTGATACTGTGACCTTTCTCTTGGGAGAGGAGAAAGAATGATCAGGATTGCAGATATCATTTGGACAGTCTATGTTAATTGTTTTCTGGAGATTCTGTGCTGCATACATAGTATTCTACTTAATTTTTATCTTAATCTCAGTTTAGCGTTGTAGTTGCAGTGGCTTTGCTGTTCCTTTTACAGTTGAATTGCACAGGCCAGATCCTGCTTGTATTTGGACTGGTCTCCTCTTTCCCTTTCTAATCAGTATGTTTGACAATAATGTATAACATACCTTCTGGTATTCACTATTCTAGTGTCTGCTTATATCAAACATGTTAGAGAATTTTGTGTTGTTCGTGTTAGGAGATTGTATTAAGTTAGTGTGTCAGCGAAACTACCTTAATGAGTGCCAGCACAGTACTTTAGCCTTAAAACTAAGCCTCTCAAACAGGTTAATATGCAGCAGCATTGAATTAATTTCTTCAGAATGGCAACTGAAGCGTGAGGTAGCTGAAGGATTTTCCGCTTCTGTATTTAAAGTAGTGTTTGGGAATGCCTTGCTGTTCTGTATGGTAATTTTGAAGAATTTTTAGAAAGTCTTGAGAGTGTATTTTGGCAGTTTGCATCAAATGTCTGAACATCCTTTAGATTCTCTCATGCAACTGTACTCTTTGTAATTATGAGTTTCTGTCTGAAAGTGAATTGCTTTATCTGATTGAAATTACTTAAGTTTAAATAGCAAAAGTTACACTGGACAAATGGTATTTTCCCTCTTTTCATGTTCATGACCGGCGATTTTTATCAGTGAAAAGCTGATAGCAGAGAAGTCTTGAGAATTTGTGTTTCACTGTCTGGGAACCTCCCTCAGTAATAGATATTGTCTGTGGGGCGAATACAGCAAATCCGACTTTATGGACCAACTGCACTGTTAGTAACGGGTCTACAGAGGGGTGTGAGCCTTGGAAAAATGAACTCTAACTGGTGTTATGTCATGGAAACCTACATCGTTAACTTGAAGCTTTCCTTTCAAAATATTGCTTAATATAAGGGATTGTGCCAGAAGAATTTCAGAGTCAGGGTAGTACTGTAGGAGGTCATGTCCTGGGAATCTCAGGTTAAAACTTGATTTTTAAAACTCTTCCACCAGCATTGACCAGAAAGCCAATGCAGTTTTTGTTGTAGTGTGCAGATAACTCGTGTGGTCTGCTGGTGTTAATGATAACTTTCTTATTTTTTTAAACAGTCTTCTGAATATCTGCCTTTTACTAATGTGAAGAAACGTGTTTAGTTTTGGGTATTGAAGGTGCTATATTTTCTTTTACATTTGGAATCTTAGTGTTTTGTCTGCTGAGCTTTTAGTCTAGGATTCCATGATTTTCTTAATCTGCGGTAAGACGCTGTTATTGCAGTCGGGCCCTTACTGTGCATTACTGCCTCCTTCTTTGTGGTGGCATTGGTGTTTACAACTTTGTTTCCTGTGTTCATTTTCAGCTAAATTAAATCAGTTCCCTGATCCAGCTGACAATGCTGATGTCAGGGAATGAACAGGACCATTCTTTTAGCAGTAGCCTGTATGTAAGCTGTCTTAAGTCAGCTGTACAGCTGTCCCTGAAAATAGCCTAAGCTTATGGCTCTTATTTGGTGGCATTATCTTGTCTTTAAGAACTCTGGGGCACTATAATATCTATTCATCTATCTGTCTGTGACAGAATAGTCCACGAGTCAAACTTGTGTTGTTTTTAAGTGTTACTAAAAACAGCAATAGTTGTATTTGGTGCATTTGTCTTTATTTTTCCCTATCTTTTAACTCCTCCTTCTCTGTGTGATTTGAGGTTCTTTTGTGTTTTGTTCTTTCTCCTTCTCCCTTTTACTTATCTGTTACAATTTATTTGATTTTTTTGGAGCTCGTTGCTTCTTGAAATTTCCTTTTTACGTTTTATATTTCTATTTGGAGATATCTAAAATTCTTTAGTTATGCTTGTTGGTACAGTTGCTAAGGGAGTAATGTTGGGTTTTCCAGTCTCATAGTAAATGAGGAATTAAAGTTTTCAGCAATACCACAAATGTGGCATTCTTGGTGTGGTTCTGTCCTGTATCTTCTACATAAATTGGAAGTGGTGGCAAGTATATGGTAGCAAGAGAAGAGGATCATGCTCTCTTTGTCATTATGAACTTGGTTCTTGGGAAATTTCATGCATGCTTTCTCAGAATATGTTCCTAACCTACAGGTGTGTATGCTTTGGGACTGCTTGAACCAGTGATGGTATTTTTTGTGTTTTCAAAGAACACAAAATGTTGTATCTATCAGGTGTGTTTTAAATGTGTCTGTTACACGCTTAATTTGTCCATTTCTTTTAGAGTGTTAGTGTCTGTAGCAAGACATTTCACAGCTGATCAGTGTGATGTGTAACACTAGTATGCAGATTGTGAGTCCTTTAAATCACAGTTTTATTTGATGGCACGTGGCAGTTGCTAAGTCAAGGGAAGTGACAAAGACCAGTTATTTTATTTTCAGTACCACTTGTGGTTTTATAGACCCTTGTCATATTCTTTTTCTGTCTCCTTTCAGGGAAGCCCCAGACTGTTGGGGTATTCCTTGTATGGAAGTATGACCCATCCCCTTTCTGCTTCTCTTCCTCTTCGAAGTGACACATAATCCCTACCAGAACTGCATATGAAGTTTTAGAGAAGCAAATTTGTATCTATCTAAGCTGCCAAATGACAACAGTGTGATTTAGTGTTCCATAGCATAGATTGCTAATATGATTACAGGTCACCACTTTTTGGTACAGATTTTTTCTCAGTAATTACAAAACACTAGCTAGCAATTCACACTACATTGAATCTGGGACAGAACCTCAAATTGGAACACAAGTGTTAATTTTAACAATTAATTTTTGCCTGAGGAATATTCTTAACATCGAGTGCTTGGTTTTCTGCATCCGTTCTGAGAACAGAATACATGGGCAATGTAAATTTTTGAGGTGTTAACTGTTTTTACAGTCTTTGTTGACCCTTGACCGTTTGGGTAATTAGAGGTAGAGTGGAATATATAGGGGGAATATATATAGGGGAATTTCAGTTACCTGAGGTAACTGCAACTGTATTAGCTGCCTCCTGTTGGTCTGGTGGCAGTGGCTGCTCCTGTTGGTGGTGGGCTGAGAAAGAATTTGATCTGGATTTGAGCTGAATTCAGAACTTTGGGCTGCTTCATTGTACGTTCAGGGCTTTCCATTGCCAGAGACCTGTATTGGCACAGAACAGGAGCAGCTAAGAGCTGAATGCACGTGTTGGTTGGATTTCTTCTCACACTGTGTGAAAATGATTGTTCAGCTTTTGCTGAAACTTGCATGGGTCTTGGAAACAATACAGTTGCACTTCATAGCATGCAGTCTGCATGACATCCGTGATGTGGTTTATTGTGAAGAGAGTATGTGCTGAGGATTATGAAGAGTTGACCATATTTAGCTGCAAATTTGATGTAATTCATTCGTTAATAGTGATGGGACATTGCATGGTTCTAGTCAGGGTGATTGCCAGAAACTTTAAAAATGGGCTTTGAATGTGTAAATAATACATTGTAATGTTTTGGCTACTTAATGTGTTGTGGGGGAAAAGGATCTTCTCTGTACCTGAAGCCTGTGAAACTATTTACAAAAGCATTAGGAAGTCTGTGGTCACTGTCTGCAGTTATAGAAATTCTGTATTTTGTTATTTTTTATTGAAAATAAGAAAGTAGAATTGAGCTGAAACTTCAATGAACTTTTGTCTTTGAATATGCTTATGAACAAAAGCCTGTGCTACATTTGGTAGTAGTGTTCATTTAGGGGCATCATTGTGGTTTAAAATACATAACTGAATATGAAAGGTTTTGAAAATGAGGAAAAAAACTGTGGTGTATGTGGGAATTCTTTCTTGATTGCTGTTTTATGTGTAAGAAGGCTACTGAAAGAGCAATTAAGCTGTTTGTAGCAGTATCTGTTCACTGTATGCGGCTTAGGAGTTGGGCAAAGTGTAAAAACACATTTAATACATTAAAAAAAAGCTCACTTGTTCCCTTTTTTTTTTTTTTTTCTTTTCTTTTTTTCCCAAGCACGCTGTTCGTTGGATATATTTTTTGGATGTTTAAATAGTTCTCTTACAGTAATCTTTGTCCACATTTCTCTCTGAGCCGGAGAGGCTTCAGCTTGGTGTGCGACTTGTTGCTTTGAAATCTGATTCCACTGGCTGATGATGAGGAATGCTGTGTAACAGCATTCTTTGTGTCGACTTTTCACCAAGGCTTCTTTCATGCAGCTGCTTGGGAAAAGGCCAGCTAACAATGCAGTGGTTTTATGTCATCCTTCAGGCCCTCTTCCCATCCCCTGGGTCAGCGTTGGGATCCCCCAAGTCTATAAAAACACCACATGCCAGCTTTTCTTACTCTCACCGTTACTGGTGTCAGCAGCTCTCGCTCTCGGGTTTGCTGTTCTGATGTGTTTTCATGGTATTCATGTTTAAGAATATGGATGTTATAATGTTATATATTTAGGCTTATGCATTTTGCTAGAAATGTTTACATAAAAATGTTCAGGTCCTTTTACAGAGATTTGCAAGATTTAGCATATGTATTTTTGACTAGAAAAGGCAGTAATATTATCTAAGCAAAACAAAAATATTTTACTAACAAATACACATATTACCATATAATCCGTTAATATTACCATAAAAATTAAATGTTTACTAATTATTTTACTAGTAAATGCAATGTAAGGAACTACACTGGGAACCTGGAAAAAAATTAGAGAAAGCTTTAGATAAATATTTATGACATTTTTTCCTTTTGTTGTATAAAATGTCTTTAGAGAGGAGTAAGAGACTCATTAATGCCGTAGCATGCAAGATAAGATGATTAAAGCTGTTGGCTTACTTAGTGGACCAGTGGGACGTAAGCTGGAGCTGCTTCAGAAACAAACTATTTGTTGTGCTGCCAAACGAAGAGCCAATGAGAATTTTTCATATGTACTTATTCTTTAATTGAAGAGCAAGTATTGATAAATGCAGATTTAGGTGAAATTCTGTAGTAAAGCTCTGTGGAACGGAGCCTTTTCTTCACAGATAACAGGTTTATTAGTGTTATTTTTAGTAGAAATTGTCACTTGATTCAGCGTACTGGTGATGAAGTTGGCTGTCAGCTGCTGGGGGAGGGATCTGCAGCAATTAGTGTGGGCATCCTTTTTCCTCTATCTTTTCAAGGGGTGGATCAAACAGTGTAGTGAATAATACCACGTTATTAGCTCCAGCAATCTCTAAAACAGTGTTTGCGAGGTTAAGGAAACTGCAGTATTTTAAGCAGCTTCATCTTTTTTGCAAGTTTTGTTACCTTTGTGGGAAAGGAATATAGTTATATGGAATGCTTTAATGAGGCATTTGGACTAAGGGTTCAAAATAGTAGTTAATCTTTCCCTGTAGCATATAGTAACAATTCTGGTCTTATGCACATCTTCTCTGGCTTTACCTTTCAGGGTGGGATGGGGCTTTGGGATAGAGTTTTGGGATCAGCCAGCAGATGTGCTGGCAGCAGAACCTGGGGTGCAGTTCCCAGACCTCTGCAGAAAGGAGAGGGCTGTGCTTTTCCTGTGCTAGCTTGTTTTTTCACCTGTGCTTTTGTTTATGGTAAACAAAACCTTAGCATGCCTTTCATCAGCTTGCTGATGTGACCGCAGGGTAAATTGCTGTCTTGCCCCAGGGTTAGTAATGAAATGAATACAGTTTTATCTGACCCAGTATATGGCAAGCTGTACTTCAGGGAGAGGGAGGTGGGACTTTACCTTCCCGTGACAGCTCGCAGTTGAAATGGATTGAGGTGTGTCCGTAAGCTACAACCCAGAGTGACTCTAATAAGAAAACTAGTGTTTCAAACAAAGAAAGCTTTTTCTGTGCTAAAAAATGGTGTTCACTTTGGTTAGGAGTGAGTTAAAGTTACAGATGGCATAAAATTCCTTAGTGAAATACAATGGACTCTTTAGGAACTTTCACAGAATGCATAAGCAAATCTTATTCAGAGGTCAGATTGGAGTTAGGAGATGGTGATGACATCACAGAGCTCTGTTTTGGGCCCAGGCTGCCACTGCAGCTGGACTTCTCTGTGACTTCATGGTTCTGGCTGCTACTGCTCTGCTGTGCTCCTTTGGCATCGATTGTCCAGAGCCTGTTCTGCAATTGTTAGCACTCTGCCTTCTCTGTATTTGAGTGGTAGGGTGGATTATTACTGTAAGAGAATTTGGTTGTTACTATACAATTATGTGTTGGCAACAGCTTTTATTAACTAGTGATGAAATAGTTACCTGTTTGCTGTTGTTGGGATGACAGACTTTTAGTTAAGGCTCTGGAACTTGAGGTCTGTTACACTGAACGTTAATGAATATTACATACTTAAATATTTTGAATATGCAGTGTTAGAGAGTTTTCACTGAGGTGAAAATTAGTTAGGCATCTGAGATCAGAATCTCAGCAAAAGGTTTGTAAAATGAGGATGGATTCTGACTTGTAATTAAGCATTTGACATGCCAGGACAAAACCTAAAATTGGCAAATCTCAGTGTTCTTTTCTGACAGATACTTAAAGAAAAAATGGTGGCAGTGAGGCTCGAGTAAAAAGCTTTCATAAGATACATTTTAATTTTGAAGGCTTTTTGGCGTTAATTTTCAATTCTTGCTGTTTGAAATTACTGTTTTTGTCATTATTGTTACTGAAGTAGATCTTGGGCTTGTTTTTAAATGTGGAAAAGTGTTATAGCTACACTTGAGTATACCTTATAAAATAAAGTGGATATGCATAAATATTTCTGTTAGAATTTCCTAAAGTTACTGAAAGTAATGAGTAAGTAAAACTAGAAAGTGCAATTGAAATATATTGAACGTATATTTTAAGTTGGCTGTCATCAGTAAGCTTTGTTTTTGTTTTACTCTTGAGATGTGTGTATTCACACTTAAGCATTGGGAAACCTCAATTTAATTTAATTATGTCTTTTTTTGGAGTGGAAGATGTATAGTTCCCCAGAAATATTGTAATAAGTTATATGAAGTTTATGACTTATGTATGGAGCTAATTGAAGAATGTGACTTTAATGTGGCCTTAAATATTATAAATCCAGATAAAAATGCTTGCTTCTTCAGCAAGTTGTATACATGCACACATTTGGGTGGGTGTCTGTTTGTTTAATTATTCTTGCAAAAAAGTGTCTCTGTCATCTAGTAAGAAATAATAGACAAAACTACTCAGCTTTGAAGATGGCAGGAGAGTCTCTGAGTTGTCTAAAGGGGAAGGGAGTAGCAGCTTCTCTGGGCCAGGCAGCAGAATGGTGTAAGTACTTGACAAGGAAGGGGAATATTTGGGTTCTGTCCTGAGAGTCTGAGCTCTCCAATGAAAGTGGCCTGCTCTGTCTGGCTAAATAAAGTCTTGTGTGTTTGTGTGTTGTTTCATTTTGCCTTTTAAGCCTGGGCTAATATGGACTGAAATAAACCACATGTGATAATAAGCACATGAGTATGTAGCCTTACGACTGCACTCTTGAGATGTTTTCTTGGGGAAGATGATACTGAATTTTTTTGTTTCTGCATTCTGTGCTATTTATGTATGCTTCTAGAGTTTAAAAATCTGAAAGGCATAAGGAGGAGGTAGAGCAGGAAGCAAAGCCCTGGCCATTCACTTTCCTCCCTAGGAAGATGGGGGAGGCATTTTCTCACTTTGTTATGCAGTCAAAAGCCTCTTGGTTCCAGAAGGTTGGAAATAAAGGCTACTTGTATGCTAGTAATAGTAGCTCATTCTTCCATCATTGAGACAGTGAGCTGTCACACTTGCTCCTTTCGGGTGTCCTTGGTTTCATGCTTTGGAATAGTCTTGAATAATCTTTTGGTGTTCAGGAAAAAGGTGAATCTTGTTTACTTCCTATTCTGTTTTCCACTACTGTTTTGTCTTTCTGTGGTGAAACTGAACGCTCTGGCCACCCTTCAGTGATAAATTTTGTGGAGGGGTCTACAGACCTTGCAGAGTTCTCCAGTGATGGAGATTGCACAGCCTCTTCAGGAAACCAGTCCTCAGCAATACTCGTGAGGGAAGAATTTCTTCCCCATGCTTTCATGGGAAGGAACTTCTGAGTGTGCTGGTTTTGGTTCTTCCAGATGAGCTTTCTGATACTTCAGTCTTTCTTAACCAGTGAAACCTTGGACAAAGTAACACTTAAGTAGCTTGGTGCATGGACTCTTTGAGTCCTAGTGGGAGGTCATGCAGGCTTAGGCATTTGTGGCTTGTAGATGGGGATAAAAATGCTGCAACCTTCCCTGTGATTTAATTTCTTATTGGGCAAGTTGTCATTTTTTGCAAAGGTCAGATTGTTTAGGATCTGAAGAAGATACTGGAAACAGGTGGAGAAGGTCCCTGGTCCTTAGTTCCTTGAGCAGTTTTTAATCTCTTTTCCAAGAAGTTTGTCAGTGCTGATGTATGTCATTTGTTTTGCTATGTAGACACTGTGTCACTTTTCTGTGGGTTTAGTGGGTTATTAGATTAATACTTTTTCAGGGGAGGAGATTTAAAGAGAAATATCCACCTTTAACACCATGTTAACGTTTCCTTATCTGTCTCTAGTAAGATGGCTGTGGCTCAAGGCAGTGTGCAAGTCTTAAGAAAATCCTTATGAACACTAATTCTCTGAAGATATATCAAACAGAGAACATACAACCTGAGGTGTTCATAGGTGTTTTGTGTTCTTTTTTCTCTGTTAGTTTGTTAGTGATAGTTTTAAAATGGTCTGTAGAAAATTTTTTAAAAAGTGGCTCAAAATGGCAGTTTGTACTTCATTTTCTCGACTCTTCTACTAGTCGGATACTTGTTCCTTGTGTTAAGAATTTATGAATATGATGATGAAGCAGCACAGTTGCTTCTGATATTGGGTTAAATTTTGCTGAATTTAGCCAAGCATAGAATATGGACAGTTTTCTTACACTTGTGGCAAAGTAGTCTCTACTGGAACAAGCTTGTAACTCTCAGAATCTTAGCATGGAAGGAGAGCCTGAAATCAGTAGTTTTCTTTCTGAGGAGTTTTCTTCCTTCCACCCCCCTTTCCCCACCATTCCTAATGCTATTTTAGGAACTTTTATTTCTTGAAGTGTTGCTAAAGTACAATGAGGTAAGTAACTGAGCCCCAGGTCAGTGGCTTAGAACAGGACTGGATGTAGGAGTTGATCTAGTTAGAATAAGTAAGTTGTCTAAATCTTCAAAACTAGGAAAATTAAAAAAAAATCATAGGTATGTGGGGTTTTTTTTTTTTTTTGGTATATATTTATGTGTGTGTGTGTGTGTGTGTGTGCACGATGTGGGATTTCTTGCTTTGGAGAGAATAGATGAGTCTAGTCAATTCAGAATGGTTTTGTTTAAGTAAAAAGTGTACGCAGAAAGTCTTACACGAAAGTAAGGCTTGCATGAATAGTTTCTTCAGACCCTATTTTTCTTTTGTGGGAATTTGCATAGTTTTTAAGTGTTTTCTGTGGTAGTCCAAGTAATTTAAAGAAAGAAACTGCTTTTCCATTTGTGTTTGTAAGAATCATTACTGTCTGCAGTTCATGAAGTATTATTTTTAGGAATTCTCCACACAATAAACTTAAAATATTTTACAGTGCATCTTAACTTTGGGTAATATAAAATGAAAAGTGAATGTGATTTAAGCCATTTAGGTCTGCAATGTTTTAAACTGTTAAAATAGTTAATGGAGAAGAGTGTTGTAAGAGGTTCTTCGTAGAGAAATTGAAATGTCCTTTGAGCTTCTAGAAAATGTTAAAATTAAATACAATTGTAACTTTTTGTAGGTTGGGCTCATGTGGTTTGTGCTCTGTACATTCCCGAGGTGCAGTTTGCGAATGTCGCTACAATGGAACCTATTGTGTTGCAGTCCGTTCCTCATGATCGTTACAATAAGGTATAATTATGAGTCTTTTTATCTGTATGTAATGTGTGTATTTGCAAACTTGTGAGCTTTAAATAAGCTAAAACTACAGTTCTTTAAATGCAGTTTACGTAAAATTTATCAATAGCTACTGTAATGTTGTGTGTTTTCTTCCATGTATCAATGATAAGTTCAAGAATTAAGAAAGCTGTGTTATTCAGTTGAACTGCAAAGTTATCTGCAGTGTCTGATTATTCTTATACAGAGTGGGGACTGTTTTGTTAATTAAAAATACTGCTTTATATATCTTTGAATAATGGTTTATTTTGAAAGCAATGTGAAATATGTCCCATATGTAAGAATATTATTACACCTTATTTGAAATGTTAATATTAATTACCATTTAGTCCTAGTGTTTTAATTATTAATAAGAATTTCATAAACAAGAACAGCAGTACCAATATATTAAGGCTAAATCTTGCAGACTTTTGCTTTTGTAAACAATGCTTCCTTTAGCAGGATTAATTGCCTATAGAAGAAATAGAATAGCTGCTCCTAAATAAGTGTCAGTGAGATGGAATCTTTTTTGAAGTGTGGCAAGACTATTTAAAAAAATTGTTAATATTTTATACTAATAGCTTATTTTTTCTACTTGGTCTTCCACTTGCACTGCCTTTTCCCCATGATATTAACTACTCCCTCCTTTGAATTTCTGTGTTTTCCCTTTTGTAGGCAGTGAACTCAATTTATGAGTAGTTTTATTAACACTTTTTTGTACAGTTCCTTTTAATTCTAGTTTCTTTCTCTTATGTTATTCCATGATGATTGGTGGACATAGGAGCAAAAGAAGAATACACTTCATTGTATTTAAAAAAAAACAGAACATGTCATTTCCTACAGGGAAACCAGCCCATGTCATGTTGTTTCTGTAACCTCTCTGTTTTGTTTTTTTTCCCAGTTTATGTCTCTGCTTTTTTTTTTTTTTTTTTTTCTCTCACAGAAAAATCCACATTATTCTTTTTCCTGTCTTTCTAGTCTTTTTTCCTGTTCAATATGTTGGTCTTTTCCTTATCTGTCTCATTCACTAATATTGCTGTTCCACAGGTTTTTCCCTTCCTACTTACCAGTGTATGAAAAGAATCAAACTGTAGGTCTTTCTAATGTTTTCTCATTTGTACTACCTGAGTATCTGTATCAACTTTTGACTGTGAACTTCTGCTTGGCAAGAAATTGAAATAGTAAGAGTAAGTGCAGAACCAATAGATGTTTTGTGCTTGGACGTGAAGCAGCATTTTTTTCCCTGCTCAACTTTGGGCCAATAGAATTTCTGTTTGCTCCTTTTCCTCCATCAGTAGTCATAGTGGTTTTTTTTTTTTTAATTTGAAATGGTTCTTCCTTAATGTACTTAAAACATTTCATTGAATATTAGTGGCGTACAGACAGTGTAGAGTTCCTGTTGTCCAATTTTTAATTTTCTGCTTCTTTGTTGGTGTTCAGGTTGGGGACGGTTTTCCAAGTTAGCTGTCAGTCTAAAACTACTTTAATACAGGCCAGTATAATACATTAGAAAATGTAATTTATCAAAAATTGCAAATTTGGAGTCACAGTTCCAGTCAGTTTGATTCTGCTTGTCAACTTTGGTTGGAAAAGAATGATGTCTAGAAAGATTTGATTTCTTGTTAAGTCCTGACTAATTTTTGTGTATGCAGCTGTGTATGTCTGGAAGTGGTCTTCCGTATGGAATTGGGATAAAACGTAGTTCAACAAAAATTGTCATGAGAATTCATACTAAAGTCTCTAAAAGAAAGAAAAACCTCCTTGGAATTTTGCCAGGAGATACTACTTGATTTACATGGGATTGTTTTATGTAATTGTTTCCTTATTTTATGTTGTAAAATACATAATATTATGCAGAACTCTAATCTTGGGTACAAGAAGGAACAAAGATGATGCCAGAGCATGAGCTTATGGCCACTCATTCTGTGGAGTTTACCTGCTGCTTGGATAAAAGCCATCATGTTACAGTGTAAACTCACTGAGTGAACTGATGAGTGAGTTAATACAAAAGCTCTTCTTACATAGTTGCATCCAAAAAAGGAATGGACTAGAAATCACTTTCGTATTGAATAGATGTTTGTTATTTCTTGGCTGCTTGTGCATGTATAATCTCTTACTTGTTTTATGAGAGATTTATCTGTCTTTCTTAGATAAATTTCTCAGGTACATTTGAAGCCTGTGGTAATTGAATATAATTATTGCTTTTAAGAGCCTCTTCAGAGTTGATTTGAACAATAAGTGCGTTTGGAGTTTCTTGATCCACCTAGCAGTAAAGGCAGCTATTAAAATTTTATTTCATTATTTGCTGCAACAATAAGAAACTTGTGTACAAATTCTAAGTTCAATTCTGTAAATAGGCAATTCTCTTAGGTAGCTTTTACAAGTAGAATAAACTGCTTCTCACATTACTTTTTTTTTTTTTTTCTTTTTGCAAGACATTCCTCCCTTCGTCTTCCCTTCTGGCTTTTTTTGCAGAGAAGGTTTACAGTTTTGAATCTTCGAAGGGAAATTACTGACAGACAACTCAAGGCAGCTTTGCAAAATGTCTCTAGATATTTGTGTTGGGTAGGCAGTCCGCAGTGTTGTGTTTAAACTTGTTTGTAATGTATCCAGTCAGTCTTATTTTTTTTCAATCATTTTACTGTAAATCAGTTTAAGGGGTCCTGAATGCAGCATACACTGCCAAAGAACAGGACCTACATCCTTACTAAATGGAGCACTTACACCACTTCTGAACTTTGGTGAGGAAAACTTTTTAGGCAAAACTCTGTCAAAACAGAATGGTAACTGGAGCTTGAGCTGTATGGGATCTATTGAGGTCTGTTTACAGAGCTACCCTACGTTGAGACTTAGAAATAGTTATTCAGATGCAGTTGAAGATTATGACCGAGTTTGTTAATAAAATCTTCACGTGTCGGATCATGGTATGGAAAGCTAAAAAGTGGCCAGTCTCCGACCCTGGCAAATGACCCGATGCGTTGTGTGTGGTACCTGGCACAGCGGGAGCAGGGTGAAAATTCCACCTTCCCCAGCCTTCAAGTGTTAGGAGATAGGGTATGGTGTTGGGCTGTGTTAGCTACTGCTGTTAGTCCTCCTCAGAAGCCTAGAGAAAACCATGCCAAATAATTCACCTACCTCAGAGTCTTGCACAATAACAAAAATGCTTTAGTTGGCTGACTTAAGTGTTGAAGATGGATAACTGTTCAAGGCAGTTCCGATTTCAAAACTTCACTCATTTTCACTCCTTTTGTAAAGAACATCAATTTTGCCTTATTTCCTTTTTCATTCTCAATTTCAATGATGTTTTGGGACATTTCTCTTAAACACTGGGTAGTAGACATCAGTTTATGTTCTTTTTATTTATTTACTATCCTACTCCCTTGCCTTTCTGGAGAAGGTTGCACTGCAGTTGGGACAAATCAGTTACACCTAAGGTCTTACAATGGAATACCTATGGATAGCAGTGTACCACTGATATTTGTCCCTTCAGTAAGATTCTGTCATATTTAAGAGGAGTAACTTGATTGTACTGGTGCTGGATTCATTAAGAATGAGCTGATAAACAGTTAAATTTTATGTGGGCTGTAGTTTGCAACTGATGATACAAATGTGATGTGATAGATTTTTCTAGATGACATTTTGGTTATTAGAGGAGAGGTGGAAGAAGATGTACTTTTGACTAATGCTTCTCACTGAAATGCTAGTGAGAGTTTGTAGTGATGTCTAGTGGGTAATAGTGCGCTTCCATACAAGTATCCCTGTTCATCAGCTACATATGAAACAATGTGATAGATTGCATTCTTTTTATCTTGATTTTTTTTCTCCCCCACATTTTATTGAGAATGTTTTCTCAATAAAAATGCCATTGTATCCCAGTAAGGCAAATTTATGTGAGAAATTCTGTGAAAAGATTTTCAGGTAATAGAAACTTCTCATTTTAGCATGTTTTTAAGCTTGAAATAGGTTTGGTGTATTAATTTGATCTTTGTTTCCAGAGAGTTCTTTCTTGATTACTTTCTAAGATGCTTATGAAACTGTCTGAAACTAAAGCAGAACTCTGTTAAACTCAGTATTTAATTGAAGGTAACTGAATGTCGTATGTATATTGAAGCATGCTGTGAGACTTCTGAAAATTGTTTACACCAAATGTGCAAGTAAAATTTTAAGCGTGCAGCTTTTCTTTTGGTAGTTTGTGTAGATATATGCACATATACCTTATGGTACCCACTACTGGTAGGCACTCAGTCTGGTTTGATGTTTCTGAATGTCGTAGCTACAAGTACTGTTAAATGACTGTCAAAATGATTGCAGCTTAAAAAGACATAATGCAAACTTGAAAGCCAGGAAAATCCTAAAGCCTAATGCTATTAGCCTTTGGTTGTTTAACCATTTTGGCTGATTGAGTAGCAGTACAGAATTTAAATAAATTAGTATTTGTACTCGTTTAGAACTGATCAAATGTTATACAGATCCAAAGTGTCTACCAGATAATCTTCTTTTGCAAACAAGTGTAATTAGACTTCTTTATAAAGGAGTTATTACGTAAGGTTAGATGCACAATCCAACACTTCTCACCTTAGAATTTCTTGTGACATGTAACTTATTTGTTTGCTTTTCATCATATTAAGTATTTTTCTCTTTGATAGACATGCTATATCTGTGATGAACAAGGCAGAGAAAGTAAAGCAGCCACAGGTGCATGCATGACATGTAATAAACACGGATGTCGACAAGCTTTTCATGTAACATGGTAGGTATATTTTATTATTCCACATATCTGAAAGAATTTTCCAGAGAGTCAACTCTATAATATAAAATGAATAAATTTGATTAGAATATTTTGTGATGAAGAAATACAGTGAAGTGGTTTGTGTAGAAATAATTTTATTAGAGTTTACTGATTGTATGGCTGTGGTATCATATACATTGCTGGGAACTGCAGAAGTAGTCTCCTTTGTGTTGTGTTAAGTGCTCTGTGCTTATGTGAGTAAGGTTTAGTGTTTCTTCTCCTATCCTCTTTTTTTAGATGTTTTATAGGATACAGGCATGGGAAGGAATGTGAATTGTTGACCTGGTGATTTGATGTTATCTTTTGATAAATCAGTAGGAAAAAGTGTTGAAACATACAGCAGTAAAGTGACTACTTCTGGTTTTCAAACATTTGGAGTAGTTCACCTCTCTAGCATTATGTACGTGGTACACGTCTATCCTGAACTATTTATTTAGGTTTCATCTGTAGCTGCTGGAGAAAAAACAGCAATGTCTGCCTGATTTATTCCACTTTAAGCTATTGTGGTTGGCAAGCATTCAGTAGATGCTTGTCTCACTTTATGGGTTTCTAAAAGAGACTGTATTAGATGACAACAAATGTCAGCAAGTAAGATGAGGCAAAGGGATTTCCACCCCAGAACTTCTGGGGGATATTTACTCTTTCAAATTCAGCTGAAGCTTTTTTGTAATAGCAGATTTACACAGATTATTGAGGTACGTTGGCTGTAGATGTACTCATCAGTTTTATGAGTGCCCCATTGTGCTCCATCATTTCTGTGCAGAAGCTCAGTCTAAGAAAAAGTATTTGCACACCTACTTAAAAATATTTTCTTCAGTGTAACCAGGTGTTACTTTGAATGTCTTGTTCAGATTAAGTACTGATTTTTTTGCAACTCAGCACATTCTCACTTACAGAGGTGGGGGCCTCTCTGTGTGGTTTTTGTTGTTGTTTTTTTTTTGTTTTGCTCCTTCAGTACTTAGTTATCTGGAGGGATGTTGAAGTCTTACTTCTTCATAACCATCTGATTTTTCATTGGATGTAATCAATGTCGAGTTTGGTTATATGGTGAGAACAGACTTTGCTCCTAAAAACTTGCATACCTCCTTGGAAAATTGCTTGTGGACATGGAAAAAATGTATGCATCCAATTATTTGAAAGAAGAGTTCTTTTCATCTGTTGTCTCTTTCTTCCAAAGTCTTGTTATCAGCAAGTGTAAAAAGAACTTGGGAATCACATTCAACTTACAAATATATACCTTTTGTTATCTTGCCATTTCTTAGGATTTCTGTTTCACTGTGAACAGATATGTACCAAAAAATGATCTCTAACCAGGGAATTATTGATACTGTATTGAGGTTATTGAGAGGCTTCTGTAATATTTGTGAAATGGAAGGAAAATGTGAAAACTTCAGGAAACACAGATCCAGATCAAGCTGTGTCAATTCTGTGTTAACAAAACTAATGTCTGAAGAAGAAAGAGCTGGAGTCCATCTGTTTTTTTATGACAAGCTTAGAATGACAGATCTTTGCTTATAGCTGGCATCTGCTGTAGGTGTGCATGTGTTTAGTAGACAGTATTACTGGATTGCACAAGAGTGTGATTATATATAAATGAGGGGAAAGTGATTTTTAAAAACAATGAAAATAAGCTGCCCTGTATGTTGTTCTTTCATTTACTTCTTTCCTTGCATAACTTTGTCTGTAACATTGCATTATTATGCTAATGAAAATGATGAGGAAAATGAAACCGAATACTTGGTTTTTCAATATCTAAGTTGGTTTTGATACAGAAAATAAATCAACATTACTAATGGTGAAAAGCAAATTTGATTTGAAAAATGTAGTTGAATAAGGTAATATTAGCCCAGACAAAGTGACACTGTAAGTCATTTTCTTCTTTTAAAAGAAATTAACCTGCCACAGTCTTTTAAACCCATGAAATATATTAGATTTATTATGTCATTGAAGTTCTATTAAAAAAAAAAAAAAGTAATTTTCTTGGCAGAGCAGGGAAGGATATATGCAACTTCAGAAGAATTTCTTCTTTGGGTCCACACTATAATTTTGTTTAAAAACAAAGCAAAAACCAACCTATTCTTTCTGTACATAATTTTGACTTCAGTTTGAGCTAATAATCATCACTGCTGTCTTTATTTATAAAAATAACTCAAATTTTTCAAGCTATACATTTGTTTGAATGGTTTGTAGATCTAGGAGAAAGTCATCAGCTGCAGGTAACCAACAGGTTTTTCCAGAGTTGCCAGAGGTGGATTAGGTGCTGGCATGCTGTTAGAAGTCGCTTGTGTGGAAATCTCCTCTAATTAAATACAAATACAAGCATCCATATGTTATCAACTGTGTTATTTTGGTGCATGTTGGTATTTGCTTGTCATGAATATTGCTTGGTTTGTTTCTAGTGCACAGTTTGCAGGACTTCTTTGTGAAGAAGAAGGCAATGGTGCAGATAATGTCCAATATTGTGGCTACTGTAAATACCATTTTAGTAAGCTGGTAAGTAATGGTTAAATTCTGTACATTAATGATACTAACTTATTTTTTCACTCTGAATTGCTATTAACACTAAGAATTATATTTTCATGTGGCTCAGAAGGTAGACTTTTCTTGTAGCTTTTGATTCTAGATAAAAATGTTGTTTATTTTCTAAATGTGTATTTTTTCCCTCTGGCAGAAATAACATATGCATCTAGTTTTTATTTGTATTTTTTGCAATTAGTAGTTGAAAATACTTTTTCTTTGTTATTCTGTATATTGGCTTGTAAAGAAGGCTTCCATTTCTTTCTCCATCTGTCGTTCTGTTTTGCTGTTGTTCCTTCTGCTCCGTTTTCACTGTATAGCCAGTGGCTATTCTACTCATTAGTTCCCTTAAACACAATCTCAAGAACACAGCTTGGGGTTTGATGTTTTTAAAAAAATGAAAACTTTGAAACTTCTCAGTTATTTCAGCACCTTTTTGTGTCAGGCTTCTCAAGCTTTCCCTTTAACATCTGTTTGGCAGTTCCATATCTACGTGTACATGTGTGGACTTAAAGAATTGGAATCATTTGAGTTGGAAGGGACCCTTAAAGGCCGTCTAGTCCAACTCCCCTGCAGTGAACAAGGGCACCTACATCTGGATCAGGTGCTCAGAGCCCTGACTGGTCTGAACTTCAGTGTCTCCAAGGACAGGGCTTCTGCCACCTCTCTGGGCAAGCTGACTTAAACAGTTCAGTGATATTTTAAAAACGTTATTTACAAACATTGACATATGAAAATTAAAACATTTGGACTGAAATTCATATGTTGCTGTAAATATGGTGAAACTTGTAGGTTACTTGTTCTCTGCAGAAAAGCTGAATAATTTGGAGACTTACTCATGTTGCAATGAAGTAAAAATAGGGCCAATTAACCCTTTTAGGTTTCTAGAATATAAGCTCAGGGAGATTAACTGTGAATATTGATGAATTTCATAATGAAGATAAGTCAGGGTCTTCTAGACTTAAATCAATCTATTTTTTAAAAACGTAAATCTTGAGCTAAGTATATGAAAAGAACAGAAGTTAGGCAGGCATTACTTAGTGAAGGCAAGCTCTATATTTCTGTACATTTGATTTTAACATGCCAGTGCAGCTGTGTTTGAGAATACGTACAACTATTTAAAACAAGGTAATAGTAAAGACACAGCATCACATTTGACATGATAGCTTGCCATTACAAGTGGTAAGAACAGTAAAAACTGGGAAGATCATGCTAGTGTTCTAATGTTTCTTTAGAGCTGTTGCCTGATAAATACAGGTATTAGTTGTCTATTACTGAAAATGATGGATGTTGTATAATTACCAAAGATGTCAGTTGGAAAAGCACTGACTTGAAGCTGTTTATATAACTCGGTTATGAGCTACCTCAGTTATAATACAGTGAGAAACACTTTTTAGGCACTGGGTAGCATAAATATATGTGGCTTCAGAATAGGCTCTTGAACATAATTTTTTTCATGGATTTCCATTATGTACTGCTTATGACATGATTGTAGCAACATGTATCCTATTTAGAAAAAAACCCACAATTTTAAAGAAAATGTCATAGAGAGGTCACTTGACTGATAAATGGTGAAGCCATAAAGCAGTTGCCTCACATTGCATTTTAGGCATGTAACAGTGTTGGTGATGCAACTTCTTCATTTGAGCAGCATCTTCTCTGTTTTATGTTACGAAAACTTGAAAAAAGTGTGTCTATCATCTTTTAACCTTTAGAAGATAACGTATTTTTCTCTGCTAAAACATTTTGCTTGGGAGGTATGAAAGTCAGTGAGTGGATAGACATTTTCTGGATGTACATTCAGTAGTCTTGTTAATTTTACTAGTATTAGTTATTTGTCAAGCTTTCAGAAACTGAAGTTTTTTCTTCAAGTACTAAGGCATTTTATCAGTGAAGTGCTTTCTATTTTTTTGTTTATTCAGATGATTCCTTTTGTATATCCATAAATATGTTTTCTCTTTTTAGAAAAAGAGCAAACGGGGATCTAATAGGTCATATGATCAAAGTTTAAGTGATTCTTCCTCTCACTCTCAGGATAAACATCATGAGAAGGAGAAAAAAGTAAGTGGATTTGTCGTTGCTAATTATGTGGCACATCTGCTTAATAGTAGAACTTTCTGATAAACATTTACCTTAACTTTTGCTGAAAAGCATGAAGGAAATCTTGTTCCTGAAGCACTGGATAACACAGGTGATGAGCTAGAGGTTCTAGGGTCCAGTCAAAAAACATCTTTGGTGTGCTTGTATGCGTGCTTTCCGTTTCCTGCTTCCTTATGGCTGGTTTTGGGATACACCCTGAAACATGTCTCTTGGGAAGGCTGTTTTTGTGCAGCTTCATTTGCCTTTGTTCTTCTATTAGAGATTTTTCTTTTTTGTATAGTTGTTGTGACCAGGAGGGAAATAATAAAGGGAGTAAATTATTCAGCAAATGTTGAGTACTCAACATCTAGTTCATCATGTTTGTCTGTTGCATGTTTTTTTTTCCCCCCCATCAGGGATCTTACATCTGTTTTTGACACGTTTTAATAGTACTGGTGATCAGATCTACCGTAGTGGCAAAATACTTTGTAATTCACCTGGAATTCTTCCAGTGAAGTAGAAAGGTAGCAAACCAAGTGATAACTTTGTCATTGGTGAATTCTCGTAACAATTTAACTTCATATATTTTTAAAAATGAATTTTAAATTTATGGTGATTATTTTACATTTCTAGTGCTGTGAATTAATACTTGTCTGTGGGAAATTTATCTAAATACAACACAAAGAAAGAACAAACAGTGACACAGCAATACAAATTACATTTGAGCCTTTTTTCAAGTCTCCTTCCTGAGAATACATGCAGAACTGCTCACCTGCATTCATTGTATACTACTAACTTAATAGACTTTTCTGTGAGTATGGGTGGACTGAATTTTGTATTTCTCAAAAGCATACAAATTGAGAAAAACAAAATATGTACTGAACAAGTGTGTATTACCTGGAGGAGCTATATGTATAGTGGCATTTAATAACAAATATCTGTCTTCAGGGCACTAGTCTCCTTAACATTGGATTTGTTTTCAAGCTTATTTCCACTGTGGATGGTGTTGATTTTCATTGTTCCAGGACTACCCTTTAAAAAGATGTCTTTATGTCTGGTTAATAGTAGTGGTGAATAGTCCTGTTTTCATCTGGCGCTGAAGGAGTACGCACACTGTGATGTAGTAGTACCTCTGAATCACAATTTGACTGAAAATAATGAAAGTATGGATTCTTGGCATTTTTTCCTTAGCAATATGAGCATGGAAGGAAACAATTTTGAATGACACCACAGAATTACTTCCAGGTTCATAGAATCATAGAATCGCAAGGTTGGAAACAACCTGCAAGATCATCTAGTCCAACCACCCTCCCATTCCCAGTACCACAAGCTACTAAACCATCTCTCTTAACTCCTCATCCAGGGACCTCTTGAACTCTGCCAGGGATGGCAACTCCACCACCTCCCTGGGCAGGCCATTCCAGTGCCTGACCACCCTCTGATAGAAAAAGTTTCTCTAATGTTCAACCTAAACCTCCTCTGGTACGACTTCTGGCCATTTCCTCGGGTCCTACTATTTGCCTGGGAGAAGAGGCCAGACCCTTTTTCATCACAGCCTCCCTTCAGGAAGTTGTAAAGTACAGTGAGGTCTCCCCTGAGCCTCCTCTTCTCCAGAATTTAAGGTTAAGACTCTGCTAGTCTACTAGCTTTACTTTCTCTTTAGTTTGCTTAATCTACCACTGTTACTGTATTGCACGTCGTGCTTTTAAAAAGTACATGTGTGGATTTTTACTCAAATTGACAAAACCTTGAAGTTTGAAGAAACTTTGAGTTATTTCATGTGTCTGAACCAGAACAAAAAAAGTGACTTTGATTGGAGATACATTTCAGGCTATAATATCTGTGAAATAGTTTGAGTTCTTGATATTGTTAGTGTTGTATTTTGCCATTGCAATTCCTGACCTTTTTCTGCCGCTGTGATAAGTTTGCAATGAATAGGATTAAGTTTTTCTACTTTTTGTGAACTGAAACACAGTTCTCCAGAAGACTGCATGACCTGTAACACTAGGTAAAGCAACAGTGTGTAATGAAGCTACCTCTGGATTGATGTTTAGATGTTGTCAGAGCGTGCTATAGCATTTTTACACAATTAAGTTTGATTTGCTTTGTGTGTTGTATCATAAGATGCTGTTTAAAATTAAGTTAATTGATAATATAAGTCATTGCTTGGTAGAAAAGGGTTGCAGTTTTCAGAATTTGTAAATCACTTAAGTTTTCATGACTACAGGCTTTTGTTCTGGAGTTTTGTCTGACATACTTAAGAGTTAATAAATATCCATGCTTTGCAAAATATTGGCCAATGGAACAAGTTTGGTACGAAAGTTGTAAAGATAAGCAGTAGCAGATACAGTTGCTTTAAACAAATTTTTGATCACTTGAGAAAGGCAGAGCTTACAATCTAGCAATAAAGTAGGAATTACTTACCCCTTTCTGAGGATCAGGGCTCACCAAACACTCCCAAGGAGGTAATTCTGTTGCAGCTGCCAGCCCTTAAATGAGGTTAGGGAAGGGTGGACCCAGGGTCCAACCCTTCTAGTCACAAAGGTGAATTGCTTCCACCTGTGCTCCTAGGGCTGGTTATGTCCCTTCACCAGGTGCTCAATCATGGATTCAGGCTGTGATTATTATTTATTGTACTTATTTTATTGTACTGTGTATGTTATATACTACATCTTGGAGGAGAAGGGTAATTCATTTAGAGTGATTTTTCTTATTTTGTCCTCTGCAAATCCATTTGGAATCTTGATTATTCTGAGTAAATACTTGTATTTTTATTTCTATATAAATAAAGAGTTTTAGGGAGTGTGTTTTTATTCTGTCTTTCATCTTTGTACTTTGGAGATCTGGATAATCTGAACTTTGGGCATCCTTCCATTCAAAAAGACAGAAACTGTGAGCTGAAAACTGGATGTAGTTATCTTGATCAGACCTGAAAAACTATCCCTCAGGACTCAGTACTGGGACCAGTGCTATTTAATATCTTCATCAGTGGAACTGAGTACATCCTCATAAAGTTTGCAGATGACACTGAGTTGTTTGGTATGATTGACGTGTATGAGGGATGAGATGCCATTCAGAGAGATCTAGACAGGCTGAGCAGTGGGCACAGGCGAACCTCAGAGGTTCAGCAAACCCAAATGCAAGGTCTTGTACCTGAGTGCAGTCCTCACTATTAATACAAGCTGGGGGATGAACGGATGGAGCAGAGCCTGACTGAAAAGTACTTGCAGGTACTGAAGTCATAGAATGGCCTGGGTTGAAAAGGGCCACAATAATCATCAAGTTTCAACTAGTAGTGTGTCCCTGCAGCCCAGAAAACCAACTGTGTCCTGGGCTGCAGTAAAAGAAGCATGATCAGCAGGTCAAGGGAGGTGATCCTGCCCCTCTACTCTGCACTGTGAGACTTCACCTTTAGTACTGTGTCCAGATGTGCAGTCTTCAGTACAGGAGGGATGTGGAGCGCGTCCAGAGGAGGGCCACAAAAATGATCCCAGGGATGGAACACCTGCCCTGTGAGGACAGGCTGAGGGAGCTGGGGCTGTTCTGCCTGGGGAAGAGAAGGCTCTGGGAAGACCTGAGAGTGACCTTTCAGTACCTACA
Source organism: Centrocercus urophasianus (assembly GCF_019232065.1). NCBI lineage: Eukaryota > Metazoa > Chordata > Aves > Galliformes > Phasianidae > Centrocercus > Centrocercus urophasianus. The sequence goes on from NW_024884711.1 coordinate 30,200,490, forward strand.
GGGGGCTGTGAGAAAGAAGGGAACAGACTGTTTAGCAGGGTCTACTGTGATAGGACAGGGGGGGGATGGTTTGTAACTACAAGAGGAGAGATTTAGATTGGATGTAAGGAAGAAGTTTTTTACAATAAGGGTAGTAAGGCACTGGCCCGGAGAGGTGGTGTATGCCCCGTCCATGGAGATACCCAAGGTCAGGCTGAATGGGGCACCCTGTTCATTGCAGGGGAGCTGGGCTAAGTGATCTTTAAAGATCCCTTTGAACTCATGCACTTCTATGATTCTGACCATTCTGTCAATACTAAAAAGTATTGTTTTGCAGTTAGAAGGGGTTGGTCTGAAAATATTGGTATGGATAGCTGTCAATTTTGCAAATGAACTGTTGAAAAGTTGAAAAGATTTGTTTTCCTTTAGAATAAATATTAGTCTCATTTGGGCACTGTGCTTACAAAATTAATGTGTAAAGATGTAACAATAAAAAACAACTAAAAAGCTTAGGTATAATTGAATTGTAATGAGCAATTTGAAACTACAGAATAAATAGCTTAGTTACTCTCTAATTACTATGGCACTAAAAATGCTTAGTTGTTATGGGGAGGTGTTTTTTAGAAATGATTACAGATGAGTCTGTGTACCTCTTAAGTGGGATTGTAGAATCTTGCTTGACGTTCTGCTCTAATTCCTCTTTTTTCACTTCCCAAGTGTTTACCTCAAGGTTTTTGGGGAAAATACTTGGGGAACAGGAGGCTGTGGAAGAACACCTTATTCTGCTGGTGTTGCTAGCAGCTTTATCTTTGGAAAGAGCTAAAGCAGGAATTTCGAATGTCTGAGATCAATCTTTGTGTCATGGAAAAGTTTTGTACCACTTGTGGAAAATTCAGCAAGCTTACTGGCATTCTGTGTTTATTATTTTTAGCAACTGAAACAACTAAAAGTCTGTACCAGAAGTGCTTTGATATATGTGGGCCAGGACAGAGAAATATAAAATTCTTTGCTACAATGTGATAATAGCTTCTGTAAACTATACAAGAAAAATTCCATGGCTAGCAAAATTTAGAAATTCTCTTTACAGTGAACTTTATATTTTTTCTCTTTAAAGAAAAACAATCTGTGTCTGTCAAGGTTTAATGGTGCAGAGAGGGACTTGAGAGAAGACCATGGAGGAGCCTTAGCTGCTCTTTTATATTCCTTTGTGAAAGTATTTCACTTTGGCTTTTGTAGTAAGTTCTTTCCACACTCATCAAAAGACTTTTTTGAGAAAGAAAGATTACTTTGCTTTTCCAGATTGCCTCCCTACCCTGCAGGGATCAACTGAAATACTTTCATTTAAAAATAACCATTATGTACTTCTTATATTATTAAGTCTTCATATTTTATTCATTATTATGACATTATTTATTTTAGTTTCATCAATAGTTTTCTAACACTTTGAAGTAACTGCATTAATTGGACTGTCATGTTTTTTTTTCTTCAATCTCAGTGTGTTGTAGTATCCTTTGCTTGACTCCTCAGCGTTGGTACTTTGCCACATTATAAGTTAGAGGAGAGTAACTTTTGAGCAATCATAGCAGAGAATCTACTGAAATTTGTGGTGACTTAAACAGTTCTTATTTGAGAAAATTATGCAGTGGATCTTGTTAGTAATTTGAAAACAAAATGTTGTCTAAATATTAAAAATAGGTCATTAAGTTTACTGCTTGATTTTGTTTCCATATGAGCAACTTATCTACCTGTATTTGTATTCTGTAACAATAGCTGTGAAAGATGTAGAAGTAAATGGTGCTTTAAGATACTCTTCTTATTTGTTTTGGATCCTAGTTCACACTATGATTATTAGTAGTTCATGTTGACTTTGTTTGACTTGTCACTCTTTGACTTGTTTGACTTGCAGCTGTTCCTAGAAGATATTTTTGGTACTTTATTTAAAAAAATAAAAATAAAAATTGTATCTACATGCTGTTCACCAGGCACCAAGTTTTGCAATTAAAGGTGAACTGCAGTGTTAAGCTTACAGAACCAGTAAAATGTAATTTATCCCTTTTGTTTGCCATTGTATTTGCGTATTTTTTGGTATATATTTGATGGGTGTCTTTAAAGATACCTTGCGGACAGAGTAGGATTTCATAGTATGCAGCATATGTTTTAGATGCTTGCAGTTTTTTATAGGAATAAATGAAGGTGAACATAGACAATAAATAGAATAATAGGTAGCTTAGATTGGAAGGGACCTCAAACAACATTCGGTTCCAACCCTCTGCTGTGGACAGGGTTGCCAACCAGTAGATTGGGCTGCTCAGAGCCTTATCCAACCTGGCCATGACAGCCTGCAGGGATGAGGCATCCAAAGCCATGTCATTGAGAAAGGTGCTGAAGAGCACTGGTCCCAGGACAGACCTCCGGGTGACTTCACTTGTGGCTGGCCTCTTTCTGAACATAGAGCTGTTGATCACAACTCTCTGGCTGTGACCTTGTAGCCAGTTTCTAATGCACCGATGAGAGCCGCCTTCAAATCTGTATTTCTCCAATTTAGAAATGAGTGTGGTGCGGGGCCATGTCAAAGGCATTGCCTAAATCCAGGTAGATGACATCAGTTGCCCTTCCTTTGTCCACTGATGCTGTTGCTCCATTTTAGAAGACCCCACACTGGTCAGTCACGATCTGCCCTTGGTGAAACCATTGCTAACGTCTCAGGTCATTTCCTCATCCTGCATGTGCTGTAAATATCTTCCAGGAGGATCTGCTTCATAATTTCCTAGGCAAAAATGTGATGTTCACAAGCTTGTAGCGCCCCTGCTCTTAAATTTCTTTATCCCTTTCTTAAAAATGGGAGCAGTGTTTCCCTTTTCCCACTAACTGGGGGCTTTGCCTGAAAGCCATGACTTTCAAATATAGTGGGGAGTGGCTTGGCAACCAAATCAGCCGGTTCTTTAGCACCCTGGGGTGCATTTGTCTGGCTCCATAGTGTTGTACACATTAAGTCTTATGAAGCAGCCTCAGACATGCTCTGCTCTTATAGTGGGAGGGATTTCACTTCCCTGACCCCTGCCTAGACAGTCAGGGACCTGGGAAGCTGGACTGGCAGTGAAGACCAAGGCAAAAAATTCAGTTACCTCACCTTTTTCCACATCTGTTGAAGCCTGTTCCCCCTTCTTGTTTATCAGAGTGGGTGCACTTTCCTTTGCCAATCTCTTCTTACCAATGTTTCTAAAGAAACATGTTATTTTTCATGTCCCTCATCATGTTCAGTATACCTGTGCATTGGCTTTCCTGATCCCACCTCTGCACATCTGAACAGTATCCCTGTGTTCTTCCCAAGCCACACATCCTTGTTTCCATTGCCTGTATGTTTCTTTCTCCCTCAGTTTGATCAGCAGTTCCTTCTTCAGCCATACCAGTTTCCTGCCTCTTCTTTTTGATTTCTTGTGCTGGGGAATGGAGAACTCTTGTCAGGCAGAGTACTTGTTAAGAGTATTTATTTTCTGCTTTTTTTCCTGTTTCAAGATTTGCTCTGCTGTCAGTCAGTTGATATCACTGCCTTCTCTAGAATGATAGTTTCCAGTGGCTTTCAGGATGGGTGTCTTGGGAGCTATGGCTGATCAGAGAAGCAAATCTGATAAAAAGTGAAGCATGTACTGGGTTGTCATGAAGGACCAGCTGTTTATTTTTTTTTTGTAAGTGGGAAAGATCATTGGTTTGTGTGTCCTTTCAGACTGACTTGATTGAAAGTTTTGATATTTGTTAAATGTTGTGGGAATTCATGTCACTTTGTTACTCCTTTTCTGGATCAAGAAGTGAATAATGTTTTAGAACTCTTGCTATGCTATGTATGCATCTTTATGGTGAGATGAGTGTGCAACTGCAGGAAGTCAATTTATTGGCAGCTAAAGCTCTTCATCTCAGCAGGTTGTTGAAACATTTATTCTGATCTGTGTAAAATCTGAGCATTCATTTCAAAGGTTTTCCTGCAAGTGAATTTTTCCCTACTTCTTTGATGTTAATTCCATCTGGAGTCAATTCATGTTCAGAAGTAGGATACCTGAATTTTCATTAGAAAGGAAGAAACAAGAAAAGAGGAAAAAATGGAGGCATGATTTGTTGGAGGAAGTAAAACCTAAGAGGAAGAGGAAATATAAAGCAAAGAACATCAGACCTCCTGTGGTCAATATCTTCATATATAAAGGCCTTCGGGTGAGGTTCCTTCCAGCATCTTCTGGTGACTCCTGCCAGTGCCATCTGTGTGCACCTTGGTAACATGTCCTAGCAAACTCTGTGTTGATATTTTGGATCTAGAAGAAAGATTTGCTATGATGCTAATGCTTTAGGGATTTAAAGCATGTTCTTTCCAGATTGTTCAAGTCATTTATTTTATCTACCTGTGCATCACCTCCCCTATTTACTGTTTTGGATCCATCCCTCTTTCCTTCTTGACAAATCCTTCTGTATTGAGAATACCATCAAAGTTATTTCAGTACATTACAGAATATAATTTGAAGTCTTCCTGGCTGTTATTTTGATCAGAACACTACATTTCATTGCCTTTCAGACAAAAATAATGGTAGAAAAAAAAGAAGAAAGCTGAAATTGTACAACATGTTCATTTAAATGTTTCATATTCTTTATTGATGTTGCTATGAAGTTTCATCTTGAAGAATTTTAAAGTCTTTGCCTCATTGTTCTGAAATTATAAAAATTTCTGCTGGGTAGTTTGAATTTCCTAGTAAAATGATAAAAATTAAATTCATGCAGTGGCTTTCGTTTCCATTTCACAGCTTCATTCTCAAGGCTTGTTTAGGCTTCATTGAAATAGTTAAGTTTATCTGAATGTGTTCACTGATGATACAGAAAGCTGAGTTACTAGTGCTGATGAAAGGCTTGTGAATCAAGTCTTTACTGTGCTTACAACAGATCTGATAACACAGGAATCTTGGTGTAGATGTTGTTCTCTTCCTGCTTGTATGCTGGCAGTGCAGGATAACAATTCTTGGATTGATACATTTAAGAAGTTATTGAAAAGACTGTGCAGTGCAGTCAAATCCCTCTTCCCTTACTTTTTCTTCCCCTAAATTTTTATTTTCCAGGTCCAAAAAGCCTGAAACAAACAGATCCTTCTCCAAAACAAAATCCTCTGACCTAAACTTCCCTCAACAAGCTTATCTGAGGTGTTACAAACTTAAAATCCTACTTTGTGGCATACATTGTTGTAATTATGACACCTATAAGCTTTGCTGTGAAACGGCAAATTTCATATTTCTATTTAAATGACATATAGGAAGAAAACTTCCACATCTGTATATGGAGAAAAACAGAAAATGAAAAACCCAAACAACACTAGCCCCAACAACAACAAAGCAAAATGAAAAAAAAATAAAAATGAATTTGGGTACATTAAAGTTGAAGCTGAATTGTGTTTTCTTTTGTAACTTACAGAAATATAAAGAGAAAGATAAACACAAGCAAAAATATAAGAAGCAGTCGGAGTCCTCACCATCCTTGGTTCCATCTCTTACTGTAACTACAGAGAAAGTAAGTTGATGTATTTTTTTTTTTTACTCATCTTCCATTTTAATTTCTTATGCTGACTCCTCATAATATTTGCATTTTATACTCCAAAAGCTTTAAAATGACAGTGTCGTAGTCTTATTTTAGCAGTCTACTCTTGGTTCTGTGTTCCATATTCCTGTTAGCCTGCTGCAGATACCTAACTCAGAGGAAATACAAGTAGGTAAATTATAAGAACTATTCTGATTATGCTCTGAAAGAGTAACTTCTGTTATTTGCCTCCTATCCCCTTCTCCCACTCCCCACTACAAAAAAAGACTCTAATGATGCTAATACAGAATAGCATAATAGTATTAAGAATTAAGTTTTCTCACTTCAAAGTTAGGAAACATATGGGAATATTTGACATCCAAGCTGGGGAGTCATACCTGAATTAACCAGCTATCAGTACGTGGAGTATTTTGTTCTTTAGGAAAGATGCTGAAGCTTGTTGTAACGCATGTAGTTGTTCTTGATGAGGCGCAGTATTCAACAAATGTGTTTATGTGTGTTGTATGGTGTACTGAGACCGCAACAGGACAGGGTAAAACAATGGAAATACTGGCTTTCTCTAGTCCCTGTAGTTCTTCTCTCAACTAATAAATGATATAAACTACAAGAATCATCACCAAGAATGCAAGCTTTGTAGTATGTTTTGTGTATTTTTTTGTTCTTAGTAGTAGGAGTATTGACCTGAGGATGTATACCTGTTAAAATTGTTGTTTGTGGCTCATGCTTCTGATACAGTCCTGTTTCTGGTTCTGTTGTATTCTTTTGGTAATGATAAAGCAGCTGAGATCTACTAATCAGTGGCTTTCTGAATCTCACAATAATTCTGTATTTCTTCATTTTTAAATAAAAGGTAAATTTACTGCTTTACTCTTCTGATGGAAGAGTAATCAGATACTGCAATTAGTGTGCAGTTAGGAGTATGGTGGGTTTTTATTGAAATGATTGCAGAACTCCTTGAATTATACTGACTGGTCCCTGTGGGTTTTTTTTGTTGTGTTTTTTTTTTTTTTAAACATCATTTTATTAATTTACCTGGAGCCTGTTTCTCTTCAGTCTCAGACAACTCTTAAAATAGCTTATAAGAGAATTTTCTTGTGTGAGAAGATCCTGTACAAAGATTTTGTACTACATATGTCCTTATCTTTCTTGGGTATATATCCCTTTTGTACTTCTGTGACATAATTATCATCAAAAATTTTATTAACAAGTGGTGTTACCATATATTTGTGTAAGAGTTAAAGAAAATACGTGGAAATGTTGGTCATTTCTAAGTCCTACCTGTTAGAATATCCTTTTAATGTGGCAGAGGGAGTTGGATTTTTCTCCTGCTCACCTCATTTATAATGATTTTTCATAATTTCAAGGTGTGCAATTGAATGGTGTGCACTTTTTAAGATGAACAAGAGTAGATTATCGCTTTTAACAACAGTAAAACAACATTTTTAACAGGCCTCTGACTATTTAATGCAAGTTACCTGCAACGTTGCTGAGTTGTTAGCAATACAGTTATTAATCAGAATTAACTGTACTATATATATATATATATGTATATATTTCAAGTCAATTTATGTAGTTAAATCTATAAATAATATGAACATTTTAATCATTTTTGTATTCCTGGAATATTTAAGCCTTGCTTCTTGATAGTCCTCAAAAATCATTAAACATATAGCATTACCAAAAACACATTGCAACTAGTAGCAAGGTAGACTTACAGTAAATACAGAGAACAAGAGCTGACTGTAATTCTAGAACTTGAACTGTAACTGAAATAATTAAAAAAAAGCATCAAATGGAAGTATTCATTGTAGAATTGGAACAGCAATACTTCAGTTTCTTTTTGTTTTCTACCTTCTGACTCTTCTTTCTACCTAAGTTGTCTAAGTATTTTCTAGATCCTTTATATGGTTGTTATTTTTTATTGAAGCTACTGAATGTGATTTTTTTCTTTAAATGTTTGCTGTCCATTTGGAAGTGATTTCTCTGTGGCTAATTTCTTCACATCCCTTTTTAAAACTCTTTTCTTAAGTTCCTTTGACTCAATTTACTTGCATTTAGTTTTTGGAATTATATGGTCACACTGTGTTCCTCAAGAATGTGTTCCTTAAACTTTGAAATTTCAGTAATTTGAGAAGCTCTGCTTTCTTCTGAGAATAATATTTGCTTCAGAACATTTTCTTATTATGCTACTTTTGTGTATTCCTTTACATAGTGTTGTCAGAATTGATTTGAACTTGCTGTCTTTTTCACAGCAGTCTGTCTTTGCAGTGAGCACACTGTTATCATTGTTTATAATCACTTCTGCTGTCACAGCCGCTCTGTTGTGGGAGCTGAAATTGGAAATGAATTCATCTTTTCCTATTTAAAGAAGGGAAAGCCTTTGTGGTAGGAGTGGTAATGACCATTTATGCAGGTGGTAGCTTGGAGTATGTTTTAATCTGGATGAGTGGCTTCTTAAGTTATATTCGTGAACAGCTGCATAGTAAAACTGTGAGTTTACATTATGTGAGTTAGTATGTGTGGATTGTTTGGCTGTTCTGTAAAATGTAATTTGAAGCAATTTCACTGAAGTTCCAGTGCAGTGGTTGCATGCAGTCGGAGCACATCTCTTGAGAGGCAGCTCTGTGCATCACTGGGATGTCTCAGCAGGCACCACTTAGTCTGGATTGGTTATGTTGGAAAAAGTTTGAAATAAGAAATTCTGAACTACTCTGTTTACTATCCTGTCATTTTTTTCACCTTTCTTTTGGGATATAGGCATTGAATTTTTAAGGAGCGGAATAACTTGGGCTTTTTCTCTCTTTACAGATGAGGGTGGTTTTTTTTGTTTTTTGTTTTTTTTCTCCTCGTTATAGCATATATAAGAGAGCCACCAACCCTTTATTTAGTCATGGTGAAAACTCCTTTCTAGTATTTTGAGCCTTGAAAGCTCAGAGAAGAGTTAAAAAATGTGTATGGCTCAACAGATCCAGAAAGATAATGATCACTACTTTTTGATTGTCTTACAGATATAACCCAAGAAAAACCCAACCCAAACCAACCCCCCGAGATGCTAAGATAGTGTATCTGCTTTCAAATTGCAGCCTGTGGCTGATACCTGTAAGAGTAGGTCACCCTGAATGTCAGCAGATGGGTTCTCAAGGGAGATGCTCTGATCCTACTGCAGTAGAATATTGAAGGGAATGAAAAGAGAAGGATAATCTCTGTTTTATGAGCATCGCTGTATTCCATCAGTGTGGTGTTTTGTTTCATGTGTTGGGTTTTTTTGTTAGTTTGTTCTGCTTGGACTCATCTCTTACCACCTGGCACTGCTGTGGTTGATGGCCTGCTGTGGCCCTTCCCTCTGCAATAGTACTGTTCTGTACATCTGGATTAGGGCTAAAGGCTTTTCAAGTATCGGATGTGCTGTGTATGTTAAGAATGATTATTATGCTTTTACAGTGAATCTAAAGCTTTTCCAGAAGTTTTAAGACTTGCTCTCCTTGCTTTTAAGGCTTGCTGTGGTGCACACAGGGTGATATATGTGAGGTATAAAAGCGACAATAACTCTCTGCTCCAAGTTGGCAGCATAAAAGTGTAGTTTAAGGAAAAAAAAAAAAAAGCCTGCAAACTGCTTTATGAGAATCATAAAGGAGCTGTGATGTACGCCGAGTTTGCTTGATAATTGCAGTAGCAATTGCTGATTGACTTGCAGAACAGGAGGAACATTCATGAACTGCTTATTTCAGTTCTCCCACATAAACCAAGGAATGGGCTTGGGGGACATCAGAGGAATTTCTGTTCTGGGGGGATGTTTGTACTGAAGTGAAGGGAAATAACTGACGGCAGTGTGAGCAGTGGGGATGCCTTAAGCTGTCTCTTTCCTATGGAAAGCACATGCTGGGGGGAGTGGGGAAGGCATGGTAGGCTCCAGGAGACAGCAGAACCTGAAACCAGTTATTAAGGAACCAAAGTTCTGCCTTCATCCTTAGATCACTGTTGCTTGCCACTTCTCACTTGCATCACTTAAAAAAAAACACCCTGCCAAATCAATCTGTCTTTGCCATTGATGATGGCATTTATACTAGGCCTTTGTGTTTTAGAGTGTGGCATTTTAGAAAAAACTGTTTAGGAGTGGGTAAGTTGTTTTATGAACCATTTAGCTTTATAATCAAATTGTGCTGCCCTTTCATCTTGGATGGTATTGTGCATCTTTTGGATTCTGCAAGTAATTAAGATGCAGATCTGTTTAGGATACTTTTTTGTAATTAACTCCTTGAAGTGAGGAAGCACAATCTGGAAAAAAAAAATACTGGTCAAGAGATAGAATTTTGCTTTGCTTCATGTCTGTTACATTCTATTAGTGGTCAAGATATTTTGAGCAAGCAAGTGTGTTTCAGAATATTTCACAGCACATACTGAAACAGAAATAGCTGTTGAATAAAGCTATCGTGAGCAGAACTGCACTGTGTATGCATGTTATCCAAAATCTGCTAAATGCAGGATTCAGGCATGCAGTCTCTGAATATATATTCGGTATTAATAGCTAAATCATATTATCCTGACCTTTCTAGGGATGGCAAATGAGACATTATATCCTTACTTCAAATCTCTGCACAGCATATGCAAATGACTGCCTATTAGTCATTGCCTGGTCCTGACCGGATCTTGTAGAGCTTAAGCTCTTGATTTCCTTTTTACCGAGTAAAAACCCACAGCAAAAAAAAGCCCTCCAAACCAATCCTGCAATAAGGAGAAGAGATATTAGATAACATCAAAATATGGCTGTTGATAGCAATAGAGAATTAACCTGGCAATTAGTATTCAGCTGGGGGGGCGGTAGTAGATAAAAGTTAGGAGAGGAGAGAGTTAGATAAGAGGAGAAACCACAGGTCCCAGAAAAAGCTGACTTTGAGGGAGTGGGTTATTGCATGTCTGGAAAGCCTTTGTTCAAATGACCCACATTTGAACCACTGCTTCTTAACACAGGTCAAGTGACACATCAGTTTCAGGAAAATTGAGCATACTTGTGGACTTTGCAACAGTTCAAAAAGTTAACTGCTACATTTACCTTAGAATTGGCTCCATCTTCACTGAAAACAGTTATCAGTATAGTAATGTCAAACTGAGGTAAATTATTCTTAATGTTGTACTTTAACAGACCTAAGCTAATATATTTTCTTCATTGGTATTTGGAAAGCCTGTAATATGTTTCTGTTGCATTTTATAATAGGACTGTATTTGCAATTTTGGAAAGCTATATTTTGCATTCCTGTTTAGGTAGGTAAATGAAAATAACTTTTTTGCTAGTTAAAATAAAGTTCTATTTTAGGCTGTGCAGATTTTGTTAATGTGAGCGGGTGCTTTACAGGTACTTTGCGTGTCTTCGTAACAATGTATGTTTTCCATTTAGATTATTATGTAGTGAGATACATTTTACTAGGCATTATGGTTTGGCTTATTTGATGTAGGGATTTAAAATAGCAGTAACTGAATGGTATGAAAATATGAAGCACCATTTGTTAATTATTGGTTTAGAAATTGTTACTTGTGGACCTTCAAGTCATAATGGTGCTCAGCATTTCTTCTATTTAGGATATGCTCTACTTTTCAGATTTTAGAAGCACTGTCTTTTGCATGTTTTTTTTCATACACTAGGTCATATGGGTGTGATGTAAGTGGGAGAGCCTCAGGAATAGCCTAAGCTTATGGGGAAAGTGCTTTTAGAGTGAGTTCACTTGTCTGTGTAGAATTGTTCTGTGTGGAACTTGTTCTGTGTGGAAGTGCTGGCGCCTGTAAAACAAGAGGTGAAGTCTAGCCAGTTTGAATGTGTATTTGCTCTGTGGAGAAATTTTTGTCTGCTTACCTGTTGTAGTTTGGAACATGGTGTCAGTCTTATCTTGGCTTATGGTGTTTAGACATAACAAGTTAAGACAAAAAAGAAACCAAGGCTACAAAGTAATACTAAGGTTAAGGGACTAGAGGTAGAATTCAACCAGAACAGTTTTTCTGGAGACGCTTTAAAGGAGCTACTGACTGAGGGAAGGCTGGTGTGATGATGGGAAATGAATGCTTAAGAGCTTATTGCAGTTGATTTTGTTTGGCGATAAGACTATGAAGTTGTAAAAGTGCAAATGGTTAGGTTCTGAAGCCTTTGTCAGATCCATTGCTGGTGAAAAATTTCCATTTTGATTGCACTGTGTTTGAAGTCTTTCCTTCTTCCACCAAAGTTGATGTTACATTTAAGCATTCTTTTTCACAAAATAATTGTACTTTAATTATATATATTGACAATTAATTTTATGTAACTTCTGTTATTGCCAGTTACCTTAGTATGTGAAATCTTCTAAATTTATTTGAGAGAGTGGCTTCTTTTATACCTCTTGGTATATTGGAATATATAAAAAATAGTCTTGTATGCTTTCCAAATCATTAAAATTGTTTGAACGGGCACGGAGAAAACTCATATTCAGCATGTATATATAAATATGCAGCACATATATATATAGTTGTGAAAATAAATATAAATCTGAGGCCAAAATATTGGTCTTATGGCAAATGTAACTCAGAGGCTGTCTTCTTCAAATACTAAAAATAAATTTGACACCTTGCAACTCTTTCCAGTCCTTGGCATAGGATTTCTGTTTGCTCTGAATTTGTTGTGCTGTGAGTAGTTCTGCTGGCTTAAATAGGAATACTAGATGAATCAAACTGAACATACTGGCAAGTTTATTGAACATTTCTAGGATTTTGTATTGCATTACTAAAATTTTATTACTAATTACTGATGTAAAACTAGTATCTTTGCATAAGCTATGGAGGATAAGTCATCAAGTTGGCTTCCACTGATTGTTCTAATTTGATAGTAAATGATCTGACGGTAATGCCACTTAACTGAGTAATTAGTAATGATAGCTGACTATTGTTCATATGGGATGAAATAAACTTTTTAAATTTTTATGATGGAAATTTCAATACTTGTAGCATTCTAGTTGTATGAATTGATTGTAACAGATTTTTGTATGATCTTACTGTTTCTTTTCTTTAATTCCATTTCACTTATCACAATGGTAGACTTATACAAGCACTAGCAACAACTCCATGTCAGGCTCCTTGAAGCGTCTGGAAGATACTACGGCTCGATTTACAAATGCAAATTTCCAGGAAGTTTCTACACACGTTTCAAGTGGAAAAGATTCTTCAGAGGCTAGAGGGTCAGAGAGCAAAGGGAAGAAATCTGCAGGTCACAGCTCGGGTCAGAGGGGAAGAAAGCCTGGTGCTGGAAGAAATCCAGGAACAACTGTGACTGCAGCTAGCCCTTTTCAGCAAGGTATTAATTGTTACGCAGTAATACTTCTTTTGCTTTGACATGGATTAGACAGAAATCTCACATATTTAAAAAAGATTACATATTGAAAAGTAATTCATCCTTTATTCTCAGCAATGAGAATGTTGTTTTACTTGGGAAAACGTAACTTTTTACGGGAATAAATGTTTATTGTCATAACAGGAAAAAGAAGGTTGTGCATCTTTAAAGGGCAAAGGTGATGTTTTTGTTTAGGTTGTTTAGGGTATGTTCTTTAACTGATAAAACCTGAAGTTTCATTTCTTCTGAACAGTTATTCTGGGTTAACATTTAACATGAAATTGAGCTTATGGGTCTTTGTAGGTCTGCTTTTTAATTCATATTAGAACAAAGCTTAACTAGTGTACAGAATGGGATGACTGCTGAATAACTCCTCAAGTTGCACACTTGTAAAATACTCTACCTTCCTCGAAGATAGAGATGTTGCTATGGGTTTTAATGTGGTATGTGATGAGCACTTCTGAATTTGTCTAAAACATTTACAGTTTTTTTCACTTGAAATACTGGAGTGGTTTTTATTTGAATTTTCAGAACCAGTACAATTTTCCTCTAGAATCTCACCTTTAAATAAAAATCTTGCCTACTGTTAAGTGGTGAAACAAAACTATATAAAACAACACTTTATATGATTTAAAAACTATCATAAAGCAATTGTAAGTAATGTTTAATGGGCTACTAGTGATAAAATATTCATTTTCATAGGACTTTTTTCAGTACTTTATGTCATTGTTTAGGGAGTGTTTTCTTGGTGAGACAGTGGTCACCAGTTGAAGTTTTACAATATAATGCCCATATATGCATTCACCCCTAAAAAATTACTGAATTTCAGTGAACTAGATTAGTGTTTGTATTCTGTAAACATGCTTATTTTTCTGCCTTGCATGTGCTAACTCAGCATTGAAGTGACTGCATTCCAGATACTACAGAAACAGTGCAGTTCTATTACAAAAAAGATCTTTATGGTTCTCTGACAATGTAAAGAAGCCTTAAAATAACAACTTTATACACTTCTCTCCACTTGCTTTCCTGTCCTTTTGAAAAATACCTCTTCTGTGGAACATGTCCTCAGCCAGGGTAAATTAAATGCAATTGCTGTTCACTTGACCTATGTCAAACCCCTGATTTAGGTAGAATGGAAGGAAGATTGCAGGCATAGCGTAAATGTGATCACAGCATGTTTTATCATCTGCCTTCTTTTTATATAAAAGTGTGTTTAAAAAAAAAAAACAAAAACACAACAACTTGCTGTCATATGTTTGTTGCTTCAAAACACAAGAGAAAGCATAAGTGTTTTAAAACTGAGGTTGTTATTCTCCTTTTATTAATTCTTACCTTATTAGTGCCCCAAAAATGAGTGATAGGAGATTCAGATCCAGAAGAATAAAGATCAACAGTAGAAATGAATTCTTTTAAAAATAAATTCTGTGTCTTTTGGTATCACTTTTTCATAAAGTCTTTGTGCTTCAAAGTTTTGTATTTTAAAATACTGATCTCTTCCATGAACTTTCATCAGCTGTACTAAAAAAATAAAAATTGTGCTTTTTTTTTTTTTTTTTTTTCCTCTTTAGGAAGCTTTTTGGGCACTCCTGGGAGCATAAAGTCATCTTCTGGAAGTTCGGTTCAGTCTCCCCAGGATTTTTTGAGTTTTACAGAAACAGATCTGCGAAGTGACAGTTTCACTCATTCTCAACAGGCTTCGTCAACCAAAGATGTACATAAAGGAGAGACTGGAAGTCAAGAGGGAGGTGTCAACTGTTTCTCTTCCTTAATTGGTCTCCCTTCATCATCAGCTGTTTCCCAATCTAAAAACTTTGACAGCTCACCTGGAGACATAAGTAATTCAAGCCTTACTTCTACAGCATACAAAAGAGCTCAAACTTCTGGAATAGAAGAGGAAACTGTAACAGAGAAGAAACGGAAAGGAAATAAGCAAAGTAAACATGGGCCTGGTAGACCCAAAGGAAATAAAAGTCAAGAAAGTATTTCCCATCTTTCAGTTTCTTCTGCTTCCCCAACTTCATCTGTAGCATCTGCTGCAGGAAGTGTGACAAGCTCTGGTCTTCAAAAATCTCCAACTTTGCTCAGGAATGGAAGTTTACAAAGTCTTAGTGTTGGCTCATCTCCAGTGGGATCAGGTAGGCATTCAATGGATTTGTTTTCTTATCTCAGAAGGCATCTGTTATTTTAGCCTTAATTCTGAGTATGCTTTTCATGAACAGAATATCATTTCAGTTATCTTGAAAGTTGAATTAGTGGAAAAAAAAAAAAGTCAGATTTAGAGTATAGTGATTGGAAGAGTAAGTCTTGTTCCATATATAGATGCTGCTATGTTGTAGTTGGCTGTAGTAGATTGACATATACAATGATCTGTATACTATATAAATGAAAATTTTGAGGCTTAGGGGAAAAAAAATGAAATGAAAATATTTTATCTGGAAATTGTGTGATAGTTCAGCTATCTTGAGAGAGAATACAGACTATACAGTCTGTATGTTTTTGTTGCATAGAGAAAACAAAATCAGTACTCGGGCATGTCAGCTGTGCTGAATATCCCTCAATTTCTGATTTTCAGTATAGCTCAAAAAATCAAACCGTATATATGGAGATATTATCAATTTAAACTGTAAGATGTAAGAGGTTATTCTGAATCTGAATTCCTGTTCACCCAGATGATAATTTCATGACCTTGTATGCTTTTTAGCAGTTGAAATTGACTGATTTGTTCTTCTTGTTCTAAATGTCTGTACAGTTTGGGCTGTGATAGGCTTTCTGTTTTCAGTAATCCTTGTGTGGAATGATGTTGCAGAATACTGTACTGAAGTCTGTCCTGCTTTGAAGTTTCCCTTGAGACCTTTGTCTTACATAAAAATAATGATGAAGTGAGGCTCGCTAATTTGTCATTTTTGTTGTTGTAGAGGATTTTTTTTTTTTTTTTTCTTGGTGCTTTGTTTTCATTTTTTGAGAAGAAAAAGTCGTTGTAGTTGAGGTAACAGATGGAAGTACGAGATCTTGTTTTGAAGAAAATGACCTGTGTTTCCGCGCCTTGTATTTGTCTGAGAATATTGTGGTCCTGTCAGCTCCTAATACAGGCCTTTCTCTTGCCATGTCTGTGCTCGCTTCCTTTGCCCTCTTTGAGATCTCATTGATGATAATGTTAAACACGTTGCGTAAAAAAATCTTTGAAATACGTGGATAGATAAACCGTGTTGGTTTCACTACGTTTATCTTGATATAGAACATATAATTTTGCCTTTGTTGAACGTACTTAAAATCTGACCACCCAGCATCCTGAGGTAGACCTGTCCTCTGAAATAGTGATGTGTATGAAGGTGTTGAAGAAACACATATATAAACAAGCAAGCACCTCCCCAAGAAAAAAAAAAAAAAAAAAAAAAAAGCCACAAAACCAGAAAAGCTAAAGAAACAAAACCAGATGGGAAATCTGAGCTTGGAAATTCATCCATTAGCTTATGGTTAAGTCTGGGCATATTGTTTTAATGTACTCTTTCTCTCCCCTTTTCCCTCCTTTCTTTTGGTGGTAGTGCTTCTTTCCTCACTTCATCGCAAGCATTTTCTGGGCTTAGCAGACCATTTAAAACATTGTTACAGTGCAGAAAGGCGTATCAGTGTTATCAGAAGCATACATCTTCTCATGTACGATATGCTTTTTCTCTTCCTTTAAAACGTCTCTGTATTGTCTGGTAGCAGAATAGGACAGACAAGTGAATCTAGGCTATTTGACTCAAATGTAATGTAAATATATAAGAAATATCAAGAAAGTCGAAGCAAAAAGTTTGTAGTGATTCTTAATTGGAGTTGTGTTATTTCAAAGAAGCAGAATCAGGAGTGAGTTAGAGCATATTAACTCAGAATTTGAAGCACCTTTTCAAGAATCTCCAGGTTTTTTGTTTTTGATTTTTTTTTTTTTTTTTTTTTAGGTTCCTTCAGGAACTGCGGTTATTTTTTGGAAGGTTAACTATCAAATTGGGCCTCAAAATGATTATGCCATGCTTTCAGAACCTGTGCTCTACCCAGTTTCTGGAATTCCTTTGTCACAGTTGAGGCAACCTTAGTATTTCCTAATTTTTGTCTTCACATCAGTCATATTCTGTTCTTGTCCAGTTGTCTGTATGCTCTGGCTAGGAATGCTGGGTAGTTTTTACAGTAAAACACCTATCCAAACAGTGTTGTACTTCAGTATAGTACTGTTTGAAATTCTGACTTAGAAACAGTGAATGTTTTTCGTCACAGCCCTTTTTGGGCTTATCTTACGCCTTATCCAATCAAATTTTCAGCTTTATATAGGAGTTTGACTATTCTGGAGCGTTCAGTAATGTATTTCATTCTTCCTTCTCATCTGCTGCAAGCAGTGATGATGCCTCTGCTGGGCATTATGCTCCTGTGCAGGGAGATGATCTTACTTTTAAGGTCGTTGTCTTACTGATGATGTAAGAGAATGTTGAGCTTTTAAGTAGATAAGTGACTCGTTGAGATTGAGACCCTCAGAGCGTGTGGCTAAGTCCTCAAGAAGTTACATTTAAATTCCCCTGAAGTCTTTGATTTGCAAGCTGAATCTATTGGGGGATAAAATTATTTTGAAACAATTTGTGCTATTATGTTTTATCAGCAAGAAATCTTACAGTGTTAAAAAGCCTGTTTGTATTCTAGATAGAATCAAATAGAAAGGACAGGTTATTACTATTAGGTATACATGACTTTTAGGACTAAAGACTGTGCAGACTGTGTAGAAAACACACAAGGCCCAGTTTTTGTCCAGAGTTCATGTTGAGATATTAAAAAAAAAAAAACAAAAAAAAGCCACTATCATCCCTGTGATGCTCATTTCAAAAAGTGATGTAAAAGCTACATTCCTTTAAATTTTTTCACAGATAATGCAAGTATCAAAGTACTGTATTTAATAGTGGTAATTAAAAAAATAAATGTGGGAAAGTTGAGAAGAGATACACAGAGAACACAGTTGTTCAAATGTCCTTTTTTGGAGAGAGTCTTAAGTACTTTGATAGACTGAAATATCTTTGAGAACATTTCAGTTCACAGAAATGATTATGAATGAGTGTGATCGTAATGGTTATGCAGAAAGAATTGGTAACTTCTGGTCAAGAACTTTTCATTGGTCATTGTGCTGTGACAGAAAAATAAAAATACGGGCACAGAGCAGTGAGTTGGCTGGGCTGCTGCTGCAAGAGGTGCTCAGCCATTCCTGCTGGATGTCTCTTGCCTTCTTGGCTCTGTTGTTGTGCATCAGCTGCAAAGCTTTCAAAACTACAGAAGTACTGTTCTGAAACAAAACTTGATTTAAAAAAAAGGAAAAAGAAAAAGACAGTTTTCTTTCCATAAAGAGCTGTAGAAAAAAATTTTGAGGGAAAGCAGATATAAGGGCTTTCAGAAGTGATTTTGCTTCCCAAAGAGGGGAAGGTAAATTCTACTAAGGTTTGGATTGCATGTCAGGCTGCTTAGGCCAGCGTGTGTCAGATAAGTTCTTGACAGCTGTGGGAGTGAGATTTTACCTGACCAATTAATTGCTGTGTGAGAACATAAGTGTCCATCAGGTTAAAACTGAGGTTTTGAAGATTAAATACTTGAAACTAGACTCCTAAAATATGGTGTGACTCTGGGTGTTGGTTTCTAGTTACATTGCAAAACATATAGAGGTATGATATGTTTTTTTAAGATGTTATACTCACCATGCTCTGGTAATCAGCAGCAAATTATATATTTAAATTGGTTATGTACATTTAATGCATTTTGGATTTAAAAAAAATTGGTTTTGGTTGTTGTTTATTTCTGAAAAAGGCATTAATATTTTTTAAAGTAACTTCACAGAAAGATGTGGTAATTTGTCAGATACCATTTGAAATTATTTTAAAACAAACTTTGCAAATTACCCAAATAAGGATTTCATTATGAATAAAATAAATTCTGTAGGTCTGGATATTTACCTATAACAAACTGTTTGCAAGAGTGGCAGCTGAAGATGATGTTTGTGCAAGAGTGCAATATCTGTAGGAATACTTTGTTAGTTGTGTCTGTACTGGCAGAGAAGCATACATGCTGGCTAATTGCTTAATGTTTTCCAAATGCAGCTATAAGTCTTTAGTGTTTGGTGGGAGGAGGTTTTCTAAGAAGTCTTACCATTGTTTTGGTACACTGTACTCTTTAGTTAAACTTGACATGTAAGCCTGGAATCTGCCATGTATATACTTTGGTTTAGGCTTGAATTCTTACTTAAAAACTCACTTATTTTATGTATGGGTAATGAAGGTAAGAAACACGGTGTAGCTGAGAACTGGCTGGCAGTGTTGCTATTCTTGCTGCATAGTGCACAAAATAGTCTGCTCTTCCAGGAGTTGAATATCTTTGCAGATACAGCAAATATGTGATGTGAGCATTATTATATTAAAAAAACAACAACTGAAACTACGGAAGTTTCAGTTCTGCTTGGGATGCGTTAGTTCTTCAGCTTGTTTTGTAAGGCTAAGATTTAGATTTTATTAGAGGGGAATAGAAAGACATTGGAACAAGTAAGATTCCTTTTAAATCAGATGTCTTTGAAGGACTTGGTATTTGCTTTAGACATGTATGTCTTTTGTGGAAGATCAAGTAAATCTTAAACGAAGTTCTGTTGCTGTGTGGAGACTGCTGTGAGCTACAGGAGTTGTTTCTTGTAATATCTAGTTCCAAGGATCTTTAAAAATTAACTTTCTGAAACTCCTTCATTTCATATAGTTTTGTAAATATCTGTATTTTTAAAAATTAAAATGTACAACTTTGAGTGTGAACATTTTTCAGCATCTGGAGTCAATTTACCAGAGTACAGCATTCTTTGTAAGTCAAATGCGAGATAGCCATCAGTCTTTTAACTCCATAAAATCTGTTAAAGGTGACAGGAGAACATAAAAAGTGTGCAGGCGGGGGCAGGGAAAGATGAGGCTTGACTGTAAAAGTGGCCATGGTTTGGGTTTTTTTTGTTTACTCTGCCTTGAAAGTTGTACTTTTCAGATATTACAGACTTTCAGATCTTTTAAAGAAAGCAAATGCAGCTGAAAACAAGTAAGTGGTGCATTTGCAGTGGTTTTGTGCGGCAAAGACTATCCGGTTCATATGGTGAAACTGTTGTTGTAGTTAGTTTTCCCAGTCGGCGGTGATAGCATTACAGTCAGGTTTTTAAAATCAGAAGGAGTTGTACCCGGTGGTTAAGTATTACATTTATTAGATGTGAAGAGAAGAGCCCCAGTATCAGAAGTTAAATTGGGTGAAAGTTGTTTCAGGATTAAGATCAGAATGACTACCTTCTGTGTAAGAGGCTGATGTCCAGAGCCTGTAGTAGATTATCCTAATCCTTTCTGAGACTATAAAGTTTTAAAAGAAAATGCAAACAAAACTAAAAACCAATGCCAGTTAGACCTATAAATTAATACAGTAGTGTAAGGAAGACCAGATACCTTAAAATAATTGAGGTTTTAACTGAGAGTCTTTGAATGAAGACAAATCCATTAAGACTTGCAGTGGACAGAATCCTGCTTTGATGTATGGCATCTCCCAGAAGCTCTGCCCTGTTTTTAAACAGACAGACCAAGTATGCGATTATCAACTCCCCATTTCCCTGTACTTCCTTGTAATTCAGATAATATATGTTACTCTTAACCAGGTTGACTGAGAGTGAAATGTCTAAGCACCAAGCCTCTTGAAGGTCCCAATAGCTTGTGCTGTTGTGTGGTACTGTGTGTGTAGTTTGTTATGATGTTGGGGTATACTGAAGAAATTCTTGCTCTATAGTGAAATACTGGGGCTGCTCTGAAAGTAATGGCCCCTATTTTATTATGTTGGCCTATGATGTCATAGGCAGAAGTTGATATGACAGTAGGGGTGGAACCTTCTCTCCAGTATTCCATTACACTTTGTTGCCATGCAACAGATGGCAGCAGAGGGGCATCTCTGGATGTGTGGATGAAGCAAAGGGGTGGAATTTAATTTCTCTGTGATGAAAAGAATGGCATCCACTAATATTCATCGGCATCTACTGAATGTTTATGGAAACCCAAGAGTGAATTTGAGCACAGTGAAGTGGGGGGTGGTGCATTTTAACAGTGGTGGCAGCATTGTGAAAGACAAGCCACGTACTGGATGGCCATTTACAATTATTACACCAGAAAATGAAGAGCATCTTGATGAGCTCATCCATGTGTATCAGCCAGTTACGACCAGGAATCTCTGTATGGAATTGAATATTAGCTTCAAAGTGTTGGAAACGATTTTGGCAGTGTTGAATTATCAAAAGTTTGCACCAGGTGGGCCTTGCAAATACTCATACAGGAACAAAAGGTACAGCATGCATAAATTTGTCAGGACTTGTTGAACCGCTGTGAGGATGAAGGTGATGGTTTCTTGTATTGCATCATTACTTGTGACAAACTGAGGTATTACCGTGATAAGCCAGAGTTAAAACAGCAGTCCATGGAGTGGCAACAAGTGAATTCCTCTAGTGGTTTAACCCCAGCAGTTGGCTCAGCGCCACACAGTTGTTTACTCACTCTCCCCCTTTCCAGCGGGATGGGAAGAGAACAAAAAAAAAAACCACGTAGAACTTGTGCATTGAGATAAAACTATTTACTAAGATAGATGAAAGCAAAAAGATAGTAGTTATGACTATATATATGTATATAACAAGAAGTGCACGAACAATTACTCACCACTCACTGACAGATGCCCATCTAGCCCCCAGAGAGAGGAAAAGAGCCAGATGGATTCCTGCCCTCTTCAAAACTATCCTTCTGTACTATGTGCTTGATATCATATGGTATGGAATATCCTTTTGGCCAGTTAAGTCAGTTGTCCTGATTCTGTGCCATTGCAGCCCATCATTAGTATGAGCTGAGAAACTGGAACAGCCTTGGTTCTGTTCAGCTCTGCTTAGAATAACTTTAAACAACTGTGTGTTATAAACTTTGCTTTGGTTTTAGAAGAAAACCATAGCATCATGCCACACGCTGAAAAAAAACAGTTCTGTTCCAGCTGAAACTCAGACAATTCCCCTGTGAAAAACAAGATGTAGCCCTCAGTGGTCAAAGGGATGTGCACTGTCTTTTGTGATAGGAAGAGATGATCTTTCTGGATTTCCTGGAGCACAGACAAACCACAAACTTTGCTAGATTGTGATGCTGACTAAGTAGAAGGTTCAGACTTTCAGTATTAGGTTGGAGAAAACAGTGTTTCTCTTGCAACAGAATAACGCCAGGCCCCATGCCAGCTTGAAGGCCAGCACACTGCTGGTCTTAGCTGGACTGTCCTACTACACTGGCTGAATAGTCTGGTTTTGGCACTGTATAATCCAGTGTCTATCTGGACGTAATGATTTGGCTTAGCCATGCAGTGCATTTTAACGATATGTCTGTTCCTGATGCTTTACAAATGTTACCTCAGCTAGTTGCTTAAAACCTGCAGGATCCTTGTGATGATTCATCTGGATGTGAGCTCGTTTTCAGTAAATCTCCCTAACATAAATAAAATGCGTGGAATTGTCTAGATAGACCTACAGTGTATTTCCAGAAGATTATTCAAATAACTCTTTCAGGAGCATTAGGCATGATTTCAAAAAAGATGTGGGAGTTGTATATACAAGTATGCTGTATGCAGGAAGTATACAGTCAAAATACTTAGCAAAGTTTGTGTAAGAGCTTGTGTGGTGGGAACACAAGGCATACTAAGTGAAGCAACCTATCACATACTGTTGGAAAAGCTGCTTTATTTCCAATCCTGATCCTCAGAGTGGAATTTTTGTCAATTTGAACTCACCTGGGACTTAACTAGACGTAAGCTCACTACTTTGTATGACTCTTACCATACTTTCAGTTTTTATTCAGCTTTTGATTAGAATTCCTTTTTTGGTGTCAGATCTTGTAGATAACCTGTGCAGTCTGCAAGGCCATAAGAATAAAAAAAAAAGAAAAAAGAAGCTATTAATTTTGGCAGTGGTCTAGCTTGCCATATGTTTTTATGAGGAAAAATATTTATGCGGCAGTGCAGCGTATTTCGTGAAAAATAAAAATAAATACATCCTAAGGAGATTTCTTGTTAGACTAAGTGACTTGAAGAAACTAGAATTTTAAAATCCAAAGCAGTGAAGTCTCTCTGATCTCTAGAACTATACAGCTCTAAGAATTTTAATGTGGGAGAGATTCATGAAAAGTGTAAATGGAGCTCAAGAATATCAGTGTGGGTCTGAGGATTGTGCTTGTATAGTCTTCTAATATTGTTTGTACTTGACAACATGACTTGTTTTATACCTATTTTCTATTGCTTATTTTGCACATTTATGAGAAGATTTTCTTGATAGGAATGACTGGAAGTTTCAAGTACATTCTTAAACCAAAAAGCTACCCGTAAGTCATTAATGTAATTTGCTTTCACATAAAAATCCCAAATGCAGATTTAAAAGAAGAAAAAAGTTTGTAACTGTAACTGGTAACTGTCACAGACTAATTCCTAATCTGAAGGATTCAAAGGTTCATTTGGGCAAATAACATCCTTTTGGAGGACTTTTACTTTTGTATGCAAAAACAATTCTCTTAAGCAGTAGAAGGATGGCAATGCAGATGAATGTATTAATAATACACAGTCAATTTTAATGTATTTTGAAATGAATAAGCTGGAAGTAGCAAAGTCTTCCTGACATTTTGAAGAGCATCTATTCTGAGCAATTATAGTTATGAGTTCTAAAGCAAACAATAAGAATAGGGTGAAGCTTTCAAAGGAAGGATTCAGCCATGACTGAGAAGGAAGTTCATAAGGGAGCAGAGATGGAAAATGGAGAAGTGAATTAAGAATTTTAAGCGTACTTGCCAAAAACCTGTATGATTACTGTTCAACATTCCTAACCTTTCTTGGCAATCAGCATATTGGAGTTCAATGGCTTGGCTGTGATTGCTGGAGAAAGCTGGGTGGCTTGGGTAGTTCTCTAGTGAGGGAAAGTCAGCGAAAGGGTAGCTGCCATTAGAGGCTGTTACACAAGGAGCCTAGACAGAAGCTCTTCATCTGCCCTCTACTAATGCCTGGTTTGGGAGTAGTAATAGAGGAACAGTTTTTCTGTTCTATTTGGAGTTTGGGAGAGCCTTGGAAGGGCTTAATTAGTCATATTGAATGGGAGGTACTGAGAGCGCTGATCTGGTGTTGGCCATGGCCGGGTGCAGTCTGCATGCAGATGGTTTGTTTGAAAGGAATTAGGCTAAACGGAACATGTTCTTGCTAGGATTCCTTGCATCTCACCTGTAGGCTGAATATCAGTGGCTGTTCTTCTCTTCCCCAGATTTGTCTAAATTTTTGCTGCCATTTATGCTGTTAATATCTGAAATGTGACAAGTAAACTTGATATCTGCATGCTATAAGGAGGTGTAGTGTCTTTCTATTTCCTATCAGGAATCTTAAGTATTTAAAAGTTTCAAAGCAAAGATCAAAATTGAATCTTTCTAGGACATACTTGCCCTTCCTGTTTACAGCTCCTTTCAAATATTGGAAGGCCACAATGAGGTCTCCCTGAAGCCTTCTCTTCTCCAAGCTAAAGAAGCCCAGTTCCCTCAACCTTTGTAACATATGCTTATCGTGAAAATTATCATTGTAACATATGCTTATCATGAAAATCTCATTCTGATAAGCACAGTATCAGACTGTTAAATTCTAGTGTGTATCCTGGAAATGGTACTGTTCTTTTAAGGATCTGGTATACTATGAATGTTAAAATAACTTTTTTTCCACGTTTAATTGTTGCAATTGGAAGGAATTATACTGCAGCTTGTTTGTCTCACTTTGTCTTTAGTTATGTCCGTGAGTTGCCAGACAGCTACTTGTGTTAACCGTAGTGCTGACTGGGTCTACAGAACTGTTTTGTCAGCTCTTCAACTGCATCTCTTCCTAATTTGTCCATAAAGTATGTATCTTGTAGTAGTAAATTATTCACTGGGGCATATCTAGTGCATTCTGCCTGGAAAGTCTTAGAGAGGTCTGAGTGATGTTTGGGAACATGATGCATGTGACAGTTTAGTAGTCCCTGTGCTGTATAGTTTTAGAGAAACAAAACCCAAAAGTATAGCTCCAGGCAATCCAGAGTATCCTCGTGTAAGAAAAATAATAATAATAAAAAACTATCACTTTAAATTTGAAAGAGGATTTCCTTAGTACAGGAAGATTGAGCATAACTGGAACAAATTGATGGCATTGTAATCAAATAAAGGCTTTGCAGGGTAAGTGTGGGTGAAATGATTCAGCTTGTAAGAGTAGCAGACAGCAGTTGCATCATGTCCTCTACACCTGAGGCAGAATTAGGCCCAATAATTTAATTTGTATGAACACAGTAAAGCCATATTAGCTCCGTGCATTTTTGCAATATAGGTAGATTATTTTTTTTTTTTTCTTTTTGGCCATATTAAAGCAGTAGTTTTCATTTTCAAGTGTATTGCGCAGTGTTACTGGCTCTTTGAAAACTGTTGGCAGGGTTGATTGAAATGACTCATTTATTTTTATCAGATTCATCAGTTTTCAAAAACATACAAAAATCCTGATTGTATGTTGTGTTTTCTCCACAGAAAAGTTACTTTTTGAAACCATTATATTTTACATGATAGACTTGGTCTGTAATGCTAATGTGGGAATTACAGTCAGTATTGCTATTTTCTTATAGTAACTCCAGATACAAGGAAATTTTCTAAACTTACTGTTTTGTTTTTTTTTTTGTTTTTTTTTTTTTTGTTGTTGTTGTTGTTATTGTTGTTTTATTCAAGTTCAGGCAGTATGGAAAAAAATCAATGATTTTTTAATTATTATTACTTTATTATTGCTTCCAAATTAGTGTTGTGGTTTTCTTGAATCAAGACCAAAAGTTAAAATTGTCTTTATTTCAATGAGGATTATTATATTAAAATTGTTGTGGGGAAAATAAAGAAGAGAAAAATAAAAAAGTCAGTCAATCAGTCACCCTG
The DNA here is from genome assembly GCF_019232065.1 of Centrocercus urophasianus. Lineage (NCBI taxonomy): Eukaryota > Metazoa > Chordata > Aves > Galliformes > Phasianidae > Centrocercus > Centrocercus urophasianus. The sequence goes on from NW_024884711.1 coordinate 30,226,368, forward strand.
TTAGATGATGAACGTTTTTAAACCACAGGAACTGGTGCATCTGGGAAGTTCACCCACGGAAACATTGCAGAGATTTCACTACTCTCTGGCATCCTGTCATCTTGTCTAAACAGATGTAGGTGCTGAGCGCCTTTAATGATGTGGAAAAAGTGAAACAGTAAATGGAAAAGAAAATGGTTTTGTAGTCATGAGGTTGTTATTCTTAAGTATGAATAAAACGGTGGTGTTAGTGGAAGAGGTATGCCATCAACACAACTGCTTTCTCCTTTTAACTGGGCATCCAGGTGCTGGATCACCACATAGGGTGAACTGCAGCGACTGCTGCCAGAGGGTATGAGTGTGTCCATGGTCACTTCATGGTCAGAGACCAGCAGTTCTCTGGATGGCAAAAAAAAAACTGCCCTTAGAGAAAAGTTCATGTGAGTGTCTTTGGTTTGCCACTGATTGGAGTTCTTCCTCTCAGTTCTTCTGAGTTCTTCCTCAGTGACCTCCCCAAGACCGAGAGAGACGGCTGTTTCGTGTTAAACTTCACAATTGCAGAGTTGGGCTTAGTCTATCAGTGAAGCAGAAAGATGCCCTGTGATTAAAATTAGCACGTCAGCTTCAGTTTAAGTTTCCAAATTTGTTGAGGACAATGAAATTAAAATCAGTCTTTTGCTGGGGAGACTGAATTTGACTGGGGTGTATTTGACTTTTTATTTGTAATGGTAGCTTTAGAATGCAGCTAATTGGCACGTGCTGGAATGTTCTTATTATACCAGGCGTTTAAAAGCTAACAAACACTGACAAAAGAAATATGAGTAAAAAATTATAGTGGGTAGAAATAAATCCATTTTACAATTTGAGCTACTGTAAATGATCAGAGCTCTAATACAAGAAAGATGTATTCAGGTATATTATTGTTCACTGGAATTCCTATCTATACATATATTCTTTTGTGTGTCTGTTAAACATGATCTTAACATGAAGCCCTTTTTCTCCTAACTCAAAAGCTTTCTCGAAGTTGATGAATACCATACATAATGGTAAGTTATATTAGAATCTTTCTCAGAGATTCATTTATCCCAAAGGGTAGCCTTTTGTAGAAAATCCTGATTGAAGGTCTGCATATTCTATTGATTGGGTGAAATACAGGTCTGCAGTGAGTCAATTGTTCAGTACTTGAGTGAAAACTTTGTAGATTGTCTGCAGGAGCCTGATAGGTCAATAGTTCCTCAGTTCTCTTTTTATGATCTTTTTGTATGTGCGCAGTAAAATGATAACAGTTTTATTCTAGTTCTAAGATTCTTTTCTTTAATTTTGTGAATAGTGTTTTTAGTTCTTCTTCTGTGCTCCATTCATAGGTGTGTTATAGTGGTATCTGCCTCAGGAATTCTCTCACTTACCTTCCTGACTACTTAAATTACTACGAGTAATGCATGTGAAGGTATCCTTGTTTTGTCCATTCTTTGTTCTGGCAGCCCAGTCCTGCCATTTGTGTCACTGGTAACAGTACTATCAATTTCAGAGGTGGCAATATCGAATCTTTAATGTATCTGATTGCAGTTTCCCTCTAGTATTCGGTATTAACTTTGTGTCCCTAGTTGAGTATTTACTCATAGCTTGTGGAAATGAAATATGTTTTATTAAATTTACTTTTTCAAGGCTTTTGTTCATTTATAGGAAACAACGATAGCTATATTCACAAGCTGCTGAAAGATTCAGTGGGAATATTTACAGTTAAAATGATCTCGTGAGGATAGTTTTAAAGATGATCGAGTGTATTTCTCAGTGTCGTATTTAAATGGTGGCAGGCAATCTAGTAATGAACTTTGGAGTTTCTTTTTCAATTGATATCAGCCATATAGAATGATTTTCTTATTGTTGTACACTTATGTGGGAAAAGCAGTGCTGTATTCATTGTAAATTCTATCAGTGTGGAGTGCAGTGTATCCAAAAGAAATTAAGCGCTCAAACTTTGCATGTTGAAATTCTTCACATCTTAAGCTAGCATTCATTAAGATTTTATAGGATTTCTGCTTTTCGCACTGCTGGAGGCGTGAGTTATATGTTAGGCAGATGTCTGTAGTGGTAGATCTCTTTAAAAATAAAGAAATAAATAAATTGTAGTCTACGTGTCATGAGAAATGCTGAAATTTCTCTAGGTTTGCTTTGCTTTAGTAAAACAGGTTTAGCTCTTTCCCTTTTGATATAGGGTTTCCCTCTCACTCTCCCAGGTGTGCAGTGCTCTGAACCAGCTTTGAGATGAAGGAAAGCAAGCTCACCATTTTTCTGAACAAAAATAAAACATCTGAAGGGTATCTGAGAAAGTGTGCTGAATTTGGACTTGGTGAGTTTCTGCTGTTTATAAGCAGAGCTTTTTTGCTGTTTAATGTTGAAGAGGTATAAATTCACAGTGAAGTGCAGAACAAAAAGAGATGGAACACCATTTGTCATTACTTCTTTCCACATTACAATATTTTTAAAAACTGATTGTATATTCCTAGCACTAGTGGAATACTAGTGTATTCCTAGCGTAGAAGTTCAAAGAGCATAGATGAAAAGTAGTTACTTAATATTGTACGCTTTCTTGTCAAGCATTAAACAGTACTTTGTAGGAGCACATTGTAGGACAGAGTAATGTTACCTACGTGTTTGTTTTAGAACAGGACTGGGTTTATCATCTCATCTGCCTGGTGTGCATGGGGGTGTGCATGGGGGTGTGTTATTTATTATTTACCTTCCCATGTTTCCCTCAGTAAGATCTTGAAGTTGCTTATTTCTTTCCTCCTCCAACCTCGTTTTGCAGGAATGTTTTGCATATTCTTCTTTTGGCAGAAGTGTGTATAGGAATGAAAACAGTGTGGGTATGTAGATCTTGGTAATATGAACAGTAAGGAGAGATTGTAGTGTGTGTACAGGATGAAAAGAACATGTTAAAACTAGTGATAAGATTGTGAGTCAGGTGATGCTGAGGATGTCTGGGTTGTCTGTAAGAGTTTTGAAGGAGATGATGTATCAGGAGATCATTTTTATTGCACTGAGTTTGCTGGCTGCACATGGGCAAGAAGGTACCAAAAAGAAGAAAAAAAAAAAAAAGAGTTTGGGTTTGGGTAGAGACAAATACAGGTTTGAAACAGAGAGTTTTATTTGATAGCTACACTTCATATGAAGGTGATGATTGAAGTCAGTGAGTCGAATTTGGTGGTGACCAAGAGTAAAGGAGGAGAGATAATCACAAAAGGCTTGAACACATGAGAGAGTGTCAGTTAAAAAGGAGGAATAAAAAACAGTGTCATGGAAGCTGTGACTTCCAGTAAAAATACCTTAGTAGAGGGGAATCAGGATACACGAAGTGGTACACTGCAGTTTTACCAGTAAGAGACAGTTCTTGGTTCTTGGATTTGGTAGATTTTCAAGGTCAGGTTTTCTTTTCTTTTTTTCCTTCTTTTAATAAATATATGTGTGTTGTTTAAAATGTCCCTGAAAAATTCAGTTGAGAGATTTGAAGATTGCACTGCTGTTCACTGTGTGATAGCTTTGTGCTTTGTCTTATTCTGGACAGTCAAACTTTTTTATTTGACCTTGAAGTCTCATCTATTCTACATCATCTTTTATCACTGGAAAGCAGAGGAGGTAATGCAGACATACGTGTCTGTTGGGGATTTTAGAGCATACTAAAGACTATGGATAGTGATGACCTGACAGTTTTAATTTCATGTTAGAGCTAGCTGTAAAGTGTAATGGTTGGTTGTAGGCTTTCTCTGGCTACTTTTGTCCTTACTTGTTAAGTCTGCTCTGTGTTTTGTTTCTTGTTCCTCTTCCTGTTTTCAGGTCTGTTTTCATGTGTTCCATCTTACACTGTTTTTTGTGTCACAGTGTTGGCAGTTATAGCCAGTTACCCCTGCCATCAAAATGGTTCCAAAGAATGTTTATCAGTCAGGTGATAGGTGCTTTATGTATAAAAGTATAAATATAAATACATATTAAAAAAAAAATAATTAGAACAGACAGCAACCAAGCTGCTTCTAGCACTGTGATCATCTTTAGAAGGTAGTGTGTTTGCAAATGAAGATTTTAGCACTGCACACTTGACCTGAGCATAAATGCTGGCAAAATTTATTATATAGTATATAATATTTTTTTTAAAGAGGATGGATTACATCTGAAGAATGTCATTCATCTACTACTGTAGTGTAACTTAATACTGTAGGCTGTGGTGTTTGAAGGGGTTAAATACTCTATATTCTGTTAATAGTGAAGAGGAATAAAGTGCTTCCATTGACTTGCTGTTCTAGCACTAAGAGTGATTCCTGTCAGGCTACTTTGAAGATATGGTAGGTTTTCAGGAATATTAAGCTAACATTTAAAGCTCTCCCTTAGGTTCTCTCTCAAGTTAGATCACAAATGTCATGTTCCTACTTGGGAATACTTGTTTTGTGGAGCTAATACTACTTTTAGTATAGGCCGTATTAGAGTAACTTAAACTTTTATGTCTTGGATTACCATGATAAAATCAAATATATAAATAAAAGTTATAGATTTTATTTATCAATTATTTCTCAGTATCTGTGTGGGGTTTTTTTCTTTTTCTTTTATTTATTTATTTATTTATTTTTAATTCTTACAAAGATCTTTCACTGCTTTTACATACTTTGAAATTCATGTCTTTTCTGTATTCCTGAGGATATTGTCTCACATCCGACTATGGAGCTCTGGATCTTACTGATCTTTTTCTACAAGAGTACTTAAAAAAAAAAAAAAAAAAAGTTGAATCATACTAGAATAAAGATCAAATTCTTAATGTGTTTTATTCTAGAAAGCTGAATTAGTTGTAAATGTGAACCTTAAGCTGACTGTTACGAAGCATCTCAAAGATTTACTCTGGAAAATCAGAACACCTAGAGGTTCATGCTTACAAAGCAAGTAGATAATTAGGAACCTTTTCTTTAGAGTGATCTCTGCTGATGCTTTCATTGGGGCTGGTTTTTGTATAGCTATCATAGCACAAAATGAATAGGGAAAGAAAATTAAGATATGGGAGGAAAAGCCTGTGTAAAATAAGCATGATTTGTGCTATTAACTAGTGTTTCTGTGCAAGAATAAAGGCCAAATCAATACTAAAATTAGTAATCACTTCATTATCTCAGAATGTTGTACTTTGTTTTAGTTTGTGATGCTGTAATATAACACATTGAACTTGATGGCGCCTGGAACTTATGAACGATTGCATAGGTTTTAGTGGTGCCAACTTTAAACGAAGAAAACCCTGTTCCTGAATGATTTTTAGCTCAGCCCTCGAGCTTTTTTCTGGAGGTGCTGGAGTTGCAATGAATCTGTATGTGATCATAATGGGATAAGCTTTGGTATCCCAGCCTTTCTGTTCAAATGGGCTGTTCCAAGTATGGGGTAGAGAGAAGACCGTGCACTTCTACTGAAAGTACGAGGAAGCAGTCTGCACTGTGAGAAACCAAAGGTCTGAGTGAGAAGGCAAAGTTACAGGGGCTGAGAATTTAAAAGAACCCATTCAGCTAGTAATTCTGGGTGGCTTTGGAGAGATGAGGCAGGAGTGATGCACTTTGGCTAGGCATTGATGTGTCTCATGTGCATCCCAAAGGTACGTATGGTACCAGATGGAAACACAAGTCAGAACAACATAGTCTCCTCTAAGCTGTTTTTTGAGGAAAAGGGAGAAATTAACTTGGAATTTCTTAAGGGTTTCAGAACTCTTTCTGTAAAGGTAATTGTAACCTGTATGCCAACAGGCATGTTTCCACTTTTTTTACTGTGTGATTTAAGTTCTCCCCACTCCTCACAACCCATTCCTACGCTGGGACTCTCTTCCCCAGATTGCCTTCAATTCTTGCAGCTCCTTCATTGTTAATGTTTCTTACCTGTGGAAAATCCTCCCAGAATGACTCCTCCGCAGGTCACTGGTAGCACCACCCTGTTGTTGGTGTCCCCTCTCCCCACACGTGCAGTCTGTCTGTGGTACAGCTTTGCCACAGGACATGCTGTGGGAATTTACATCGGTTCAGAGAGGGATTCCAGGAATTCATTGGGACAGAGCTGGAAGCAAACCCAAGGCTACATGCTTCAAGCTCAGAATCCTGAAATCTTAGGGTTCTAAAAGCTGGGAAGATTCCAAAGGAATCTTACTTCATACTTACCCTTCTCTTGAGCCTTTCTATGTGCAACTGTTGTTGGTCTCAGTAACTGGTTTTTATTTGCTTGTGTTTAGCATTAGGTGCAACTAAGCTTATATTTCATCCATATTGCAAATTAATGACCTATGTGATAATTCTTCCACAGTTAATGTTCTAGTAGAGCATGTTCTTGCTTGTTTAAAATAAATAAAATTTGGCTACTAATCAACAGCAGCATTGAAGGGCACTTTCATTTTGCTCTGTAGAGAAAACTGTCATGGCTTTGGGGTTGATTTCTTGAGATCATCGCAGAAAATGAAAGTACTGGAAATGCTTATGTAGCTTCCTTTTTTTTTTTTTTTGTGAACGAGTTCTTGTTCTTAAAGCACAAATTTTCCTTTGATTTATGAGTTTTGTTGCATGACTGAAGTTTATTCCCCCTCCCCCCACTTCTCCCCAAGTAGGAAGGCAAATCTTAAGTTCTGTGGTTCTCTGCAACTTCTGTAAACATTAAAGTTTACAGAAAAAAAGCTCTTTGACTAGGCTAAGTTATTTCTTAAGCTTTTGCAAAACACTAAGAGCATCAACCTGTGGTAGATACTGCGGATAATTAGAATAGTAACCTGGAAGGAACCTTTACGCTGTGGTCCAGCTGCAGCTACATGGGTCATGGTGGGGAAATGTAGGTTATTGATGCAGTGCTGTTAAAAGTGAAAAGTTCATCTGATTTGTTAATTCTTCTACTCATGGAACTACTTTTTTAAGGTTTTTTAATAAGACCATTTAAATTGCTCTATGTGCCTCTTGACGCATGTTCTGCACAGCTCGTTCTCGCTAATCTTGATGTTCTTTTATTTGCTCTATTATCAGTTTCATCATTGATTGTCAGCAAAAGGATTGCCGTTTCTCCCAATCTGCATCATCTGATATGTTCCCTGCTCTGTATTAATGTGCTTCCTTGCTAAGCAGGCAGTTATTTCTTGTTTGGAGATGGTTTTGTTTTGTTTGTTAATTGCCCTTCTGTTAAGCGTTTTGCTCCAGCAGTGCAGGCTGTACATGCGTTTAACGTCTCGGAGCCTGAAATCATGCTTTGCGTGTGTCAGCAGTGGTAAGCTTTGCCCTGACAGGGCTGCACGTCCTCGTGTAGTTGAAAAATTGGGTACTATTTAAAACCCTGAAGATTGTATTTAATCATGCTGTTTATGCCTCTGGCAAATGGCGCAGTGCCATTTGTCACAAGTTACAGCTGTTTAACTTTTCAGTAGTATGGGAGGGACTTCAGGGTGATTGGTTTGTTTGGCACTTATAACTTTGGTTTATGTTCAGTTATTATTCTTCACTGATTCAGACTGATTTTTCTTCCTTCAGAGAATAAAAGGAGAACTTGATAGACTTGAGACATTTTACATATGTACTTTCCTGACTTTCTGATATGATAAGCACTTAGTTTCTGTACAGGTATATTTGAAATGGTGAGGAAATTGAGGATTTATTTGTGTGTGCCACACACAGTTGTTTGAGTGCCTGCATGAAGTCTTGGTTGCATGACTGCTTCCAGAACGTGCGCTGACATGGTGCGTTAAGTAAGATATTGCTAAATGGGAGTGTTTAGGCAGAGTATCTGGACAGGTGGTATTTTCTGGTGTTTTGCAACTGTAACAACTAAATAGCAAGTGTTCAAAAGCAAACAAAACAGTAACAAAGGCAAAAAAAAAAAAGAAGAGGAAAAAGCTTACCTCATTGCACTGGCAAACTAGTTTACTGTTTTTCTTTTGAAGTAGTTTGATACCCGTGGTTTTATAACTGTCTGCTTGTATAGCAACAGTTCGTTTTAAAGAATGAACCCTACAATTAAAATAGAAGCAGCAGAAACTGTGCAGTTATTAAATATCCGAAAATGAAGAAGCATTTTAAAACAGTACACTTTAAAATTTGGATTTTTTTTTTTTTTTTTTTACCTTTCTAGCAAAATATCTTTCTTTTTTACAACTTGACTTTCACAAAGAATTTTGTTTTCTCCACTTGTGATATTGATGCTTTATGAGACCGGTAGCATTTGTAGTGACTAGGTGTTGTGATTTGATCTGTGTTGTGATATTTCTTTATTTTCAACTTTAAAATTGACAGAGCTGGATAGTTACATCAGAATCTCATTTTTGTCAAGAAATGAGATGGCTTTAATTGTTTAAAGGATACTTCCAAAATGTGGGATATTGCATGTAAGAATAAGCTCAGTAGCAAGGTTGTTCGTTAACCATGTTCAGTTGGTAGTGTAGAGATAAATCTAGAGCAGAATCCATATAATTTACTGTCCGTGAGTTAGGTGAGGCAGATACAGTTGGAGAAAGATTGTAATAACGTGGGCGCTTCAGGATCTTAACTGTTAGTAATGTCATAATTAATAGACTAAGGGAATGGTGACAAAAATAAAGGAAAGATGACCATGAAAACTATGTTAAATGGAAGAAGGAAAGATGAAGGTCATCAGAAAAGTGGAGAAGGTATGGAATTGTGCTATGGGGAAGAGGTTGAGAAGATTGCAAGTCCTTTCCTGATCTAGCTTAGACAGGGAAACTAGTTGTCAGCATGTGTCTGGCTGTTTTTTGTCTCTCCTTTCTCTGCTAGGTCTGGCTACAGTTTTTCTTGGTAGTTCATACAGGCAAGGAATTTAAGGTGCACTGCTGTTTGCACAGTATGTGTGGTTTGGGTGGTGTTAGTCTTCCTTGACTGTCGGAGCTCAGGAGGAATGCTGGGTGGCAAGTGGCTTTTCAATATTGCCTCTCTTCTTGTCACTGCTTTCTTCAGGTCATTATTTGTATGAGTGACAAACTAGCTCCAGCTTTTACCTTCTAACTAGCATTTCACTTCTGTTGCTTTTTTTGATCTAACCATGTTCATTCTACTTCTATTTACTCCCTGTGGCACTCTTCCTCTAACTGCAATTCAGTGCTACCATGCTTGATATTCCTTGGCCAGCTGACAGCTCACTTATCTAATGCACGTGGAGCCTAACAGTTTCATAGACAGGTACTACTTCTTGTCCTGGGCTTCTGGTCAGTAGGGTGTTTTCCCCCAGCCTGTATCATGAACTTTACTCTGCATGTGGACAAACAGAAGTAATGGCTTCACTGAGGGGTGTGAACTCTTACAATTTAATTTGCTACCATGCATATCTGACTAATGTTAATATGTTCAGTTATTTATTTATTGGCTGCTCTAGCAGAAATGCTAGTCAAGCATTCTTAGATCACAGATGGAGTTCTAGTTTGTGACTAAACACAATACCACCAGTTATACCAGTAAATCTGAGTACTTGATCCTCAGATTTGTTGTCATTTTTTCCTGAAAATACCCAAGAAATCCTTAGTTACCAGAATTCCTTTTTTGAACAAATGTATGTCATTCAGAAATGTTACTTTAAATTTGAAGTATTTTTGTATTCAGTTCATGTATGTTGAGACTATAATACGTTATTTCTTATCTACTTTAACTTTCACAGTAATTCTTTGAAACTGTACTCTTGGATAGCAGACTCAATTGAAGGCAGGTATTTTAGCAAAAAAAAAAAAAAAAAAATCTACTGCTTAAAAATTTGAGTGTAGTTTTTAATGCACATAAAATATTTGATCTGTCATGTGTCTTTGTGGAACTTAGAACTGAGACAGTCTGTGTTCCCTGCATTGTAGAATGTCACATGATGAGAGCACTTTTATCAATCAGCATGGTTAGAAATTCAACACAGGAACTTTCTGCATTATATATTAAGTAATCTTGTTTGTCTTGTTTAATTTTCTACTGCATGTTTACATGGTTACTAGAAAAGAGGGAGGGGGGAGAGAGATGCATGTAATCATTTTTGTAATTTTTTTCAGGTATTTTTAGCAGCAATGATGTAGCAGTATCATTTCCAAATGCAGTATCTGGCTCAGGATCTAGCACTCCCGTTTCCAGTTCTCATTTACCTCAGCAGGCTTCAGGCCACTTGCAGCAAGTGGGAGCTCTATCACCTTCAACTGCGCCTTCTATAACTACTGTTGTTGCTGCAACTCAGGTAAACTATCACAAGAGTTTAAGATAGCAAGCAATGTTATTGACCCGCTTATTTTCGGTGTTACAAGAAACCATCATTTAATTGGAAAGTAGATTAAGAAACATTGTATTTGTTGTGCAAACATTATTATATTGGCTGGAGTTTCCCCCGCATTGTTTCATAGTCCAGTCTCTATAGAGTGGATACAGTAATACAGATTGTGTTGTGACTGATAGCATAAGTGCTATTAGTTCATCAGCGCTCCAACCAATGTCTGCTACCAGAACAATGTTTTAAGAATGAATTTAAAAGAAAATCATATGAAGTTTCTGGATGTTTCATCTAAATGTGGTGGTATCAGTCAAAGAATAAATGGGTTTGTCTGGAAAATTCAACAGATGGATTGAATGGAATGGAACAGATGGAAGAAGCTTACCTAGGCCAAGGTTGACATCTTGATAGCAAATAAAAGTTGACAGACACACTGTAGTTTTATATTTGAAAGATTATACAAATGAAGATGTGTAGTTAGAGGAAAAGTTATGGTAGCATTTTATATGAACTTAAGTTGGGCAAGATTACATTTGTCAACACCACAGAGTATGAAGCTATAGTTGTAAAGAGCCAACACAATTAAAGTACAAAGGGCATAATGTTTTTTGTACTTCAATTTGTATTTTTCTTTCTCTATTGAGGATCTGTTTTATGACTAATACATTAAATGCAGCCTTTTGTGTGCATGTAAACATCAGTTTTTAAATCTGTAGAATCTACAGTGATCTAAGGTAGTGAATAAAAACTGAAAAATTGAAGTCAAGCTTAACGCATACTTGTGTACGTATTTGTGTGCACACATGGACACATGGGTGTGTATAGTAAACATATAGCAATAATACTGCATGCAGACCAGCATAGAATCATTTTCAGTATCACATAACACTGTTGTTAGAGGTGGTACTTCATACTTTAAGGTAATTGTTCTGGATTATAAGCCTTGCATTTTCCTAATGTGTTAGTGTAATTTCTGTATCATAACTTTTGGAACTAAAATTGGGAACTTAAATATCTTTGCAGAAACTGATAGAAACCATTTAAAGGAAATAAATAAATGACACAGTGTTTCTGGGAAACCTGTGTAGTTTTTCTGAGGGGACGTGACAACCAACGAATTTTTTTCCTTTCTTTTCCTCCCCTCTGACCCCCCCCCCTCCCTTTTCCTTAGTGTATTACATAAAATAACTCCGTGAAGTCATTTAAATTAAGCAGTCTGGAGATGAGTGAAGAGGTTGTGTCATAGTGTAGTAGCTGATTAAAAGACTTAAAAAAACAAAACAAAAACAAAAGAAAAAAAACAAAACCAATCAAACAAACAAACAAAAAAAAAACCACCAAAAGCCAGAACAAGTATATATGCTCAGCTCTCACAGTGATGAGGTTTTCCATTGGAGTCTTGCAACAATCAGCATTATGGCCTTTTGTGCAGTTCAGTGTATTCATAAATAATGTGGGAAAAAAAGGAGGAACAGAGGCTACGTTTGCTGATTATGCTGGTGATGCAGTGAGCTATTACGAGGATCAACTGTCAGAACTGCTGAAAGACCTCACCAGCCTTTGCTGACAAGGTGGTAAGAGGACAAATGAAATTCACATTAAAGGGAAAACAGTCTCTATTCAAAACAGATACAGCAAACCTGAAAGAGTTACGGAAGAACAGCAGTAATGAGCAGTGGCAAGGAACAGCATCTCTATAAGGAACAAATAAATAATTTAGAGGTCTTGGCTTGAAAAAAAGACTCTTGTATGGGGTAAGCCAAAGGTCTGCAAAGTCAGAAATGACGTGGAATAGGTAAATAAACAAGAGTGGTGCACTATTGCTTTCTATTTGTTAAACTCCGATTGAGGATAAATGGATTGAAAAAACAATGGGAGAGAGCCTGAATGTAGTTTACCAACTTAAAGGACTTGAAAATACCGGGCAGGTTTCCCACTACAGGTATTTTTGTTTCATACTGAATTATGAAAACCACCCCTAAAATGCCTTTGCTTTGCTGGACTCTGGGACTTCCTTCAGTTTCAGTTCATGAGGTATTTGAAAAGACTCAGTCAAGTGAACCTATTTTACCATGTAGTTGTTCCTTAATTCAAGAGAACCATTTTACCATGCAGTTACTTTAAATGACTGATTATTTACCTACTTAGTTCTGCGAGTTTCCACGTGTCTGCTTGAGATCTTAAGTAAATATTAACAGTTACCACTACTTGACCATGAAAGTCTTCAAATAATGGCATGCTAATGCATTTATTGTGTAGTATTTTAATTAAAAGAAAATGAGCTAAGATCCTTGCTGCACCAAAAATGGTTACAAGATAAAAGGTAAACTTGGGCATCTACAACAGGTAAAAGGTAATGGCTAAAAAGTTTTTTTTTGTTTGAACTAGTTGTTAAGAGAGCTACTATGGCCAAAACTTGATTGATCAACATGCAGCTGGATTATTATTTAATAGCATTGAATATATGCTGTTACAGTGAACTTGTCTAAGACTTTAAATATTCTTTTTCTATTAATCAATTGTAAATTATGACTTTGGTGAGATGATAAATTTTCCATTTCTTCTTAAATTTTGGTATCCTTTTCTTAATGCTAGGGTATTAGGAAATTCTGAAGAGAGGGACGGGGGAAAAGTATTTTCCAACACTGAATTTCTGAAATTGGCTGAATTGTTTTGACTGGGAGGCCATGGTAGACATCCAGAGCAGAAAATTTTACTCAAAGTACTAAGAAAACTAGAAAGCAGTACGGTTATGCCAGTGTTGTTGAATAACTTCTGTGCCCGTGTTAAACATTAAGAAAAGCCCAAAAAAGTAGTACTTCAGGTGCTGGTTTTTCCTCCAGCAACTAAACAACACCAATTTAAAGCATAAAATGTGGTTGTTGGGTTGGTTTTTTTTTTTTGTTATTACTATTATTTTATTTTAATCCTGGCTTTTAATTCTTTGATTCTGTTGACTGATACGAAGGCTCCTGCCCTGCTTGTTGTTTAAGAGTGACCTTATTGCAATCATTTCTTTTCTATCTCATTTTATTCTGCCTTCATGCCACGGGTAATTTTTATTCCAATCTAATAAATCCAGAAGAGATTATTAGCTTGTGTTCATGCTGTGCCATAACTGAATTTAAATGCTGGTGTTCCTCACCAGGTGGGAGTTGGTGGTCTGCTTGCTGGAAATGTGGACATATTTATGGATTTTTTTTCTTGCATCATTTTCCTGTTTTTTATCGTTCATGGACATAGACTGTGATAGATTACATTGTATAATTCAGTGAAATTTCATTAGCATGACAATGCAATTAACAATTGCAAAAGTGTAAGAAAAAGAGTACAGGAGAAAAAGGTACGGTCCATGCAAATACTTGATTCTGGTTTTCTGGGAGTGGATGCTCTCTGTGTTGGTAGGTACTGCCTGTTTTGCATGTAACAGATAAATACTGCATCTTACGTCTCTGAAACTTGTCTACCTATCACATGAAAATTAACATATGTTTTGTTGTCAAGAAAAGTCACTTTCTGGCCTTTGGTTTGGAATATTGTCTTACTGCTGAACCAAATCTCATGTTGTACCATGGTGCTCAGTTTTCATCTCAAGGATTTCTTTGTGTTTCACGCTTGATTATAGCAAAGACGTTTGTTAGTCTCTTGTGTTGTTCTGTATCAGTCTGCTGTATTGCTCTTCTGATAAGTTGTTCTTAGTGATTAAATATTATTTACAGCAAAAATAGTGATGTAGATGCCTCAGAATCTTTTGGTATCGTACAGCAGCATTTGTTTTCTACTTGCCAGGAAATTGTGGTTGGGAGATTAATTTACTTTCAGTTTTAAAATTTTTAATTAGTTTTAGTAGATCACGTGTTTTATAGAGAAGGAGCTGTTTACTGCTTTGATAGAGACTGAGATTGGTTGAGCTGTCTATTCGTTTTGATTACCTAAATCAGTGAAATTATCCTAGTAGCGCTCTGGGGCCATTTGTTTCTGGGCTGCGTGCATTCAGAATATAGTATCAGACTGCAGGAACGGAAGCAAGGCTTTTTGGCTGGGTTTTCTTCCAGTCATTGATTATTAATCTCTCAAATTGTATTCTTTCTAAGAAAAACTGTATCTTGTTGTCTGATTCCAAGATTTTTAATGGGAGTACAGTACGCATGTAGTGGTTTCTTTAAAACAGAGCGTTTTGTTGTAAAGATTTGGTGCTAATAAACTCTCTTGTGCTGGTATTGTGTGGTTCGGATTATAATAATTGCAGATGATGTAGAAATTTTCAGAATTTTATTTTGGAATCAATATGTTTGAGTTGCAATTTTTTGCTTTTTTTTTTCCCTCCCGTGTGATGGTATCTATGCTTCTAGTGATTCCCAGAACTGCGAGGCGCTTTCAAGCAGTATTGCACATACATGACAATAGCCTATTTTACAGATATGGTCCAAAATCTTTTCTATTTCTTAGGACAGAGAGAAAGATGTTTCTGCTAGCGGTTTCCTTCTTTTCCCAAGCTGTTTTTCCTTCTCCTAAGTTTGTTTTGTTTTCTCCCTAAGTTCCCATCTCTATGCACTGTGTTTCCTTGACCACAGAAACAGCTAATAGAGGGAAGGGAAAAGAAGCATCTGTAACAGCAGTCCTTGTGACTTGCACTGTGATAGGGAAAGTGAATAGCTGCTGTTCGTTACTTTAGTCCGGTATTTAATTATGATGGAGTAAACTGCAGCCTCCGTGGTGGAGATGCGATAATTGGGAAGGTAGGTGCTGCTACTCAGTTGCAATTCTAAGTGAAATAAGTTTGCTTTAATCACTTCCATTATCCCTGAAGTCTGTTTGGCTTTACTCCCCTTAGGAGCAGTAGGAAAACAGCAGGGTTTTCTTTAGCATTCATATAGTGGTGGTTATCCTCCTTTGTGTGATGCAGCCTTTAAAGAGAGATAAGGCTTAATTTTTTCAATAGGTTTGGAGTTATTTGTTAACAATAGAGGAATGTGAAAGCTCAGGAATCCAGAGATCTTTTCAGATGCTGAATGTATGGCACCTTATGTTTCAGATGCTTCTGTCCTTTGGTTTTTATTTTCTCACTTTCTGGGTTACTATAGCTTGTCATTCTGGGTCTCCTTAGCCCTCTGCTCTTTCCCCACACTGCTAATTTACACTATTTTTGTATTTCCTATTTTAGTGGTTTTTTTCTTATTGTGATTCAAGTCTGCTCATCATTGTGCATACTGTCAAAGGCAACCTTCTCCCCCTTTTTCTTTTATATTCTGACACCCATAGGAAAATAACTGAAAATACTGGAAAAATGAACTGTTGTTAATTCTGGTCCTTATCAACAGAGGTTAGGAGCAATTTCAAAAGCAATGTTATTTATGCCTTTCAGAACGAGAGTGGAATGTTCTCCGTAGTTGAAATGATGATTACATAAAAAATACTGCTTCAACAAGTACTCTTTACCAAAAATTTTTTTAAAAATTATTATTATTATTATTGCTTTTGCAAATCTTCAGAAGGCAAATTTGACACTTTAGGACAATAAAAAACACATGCCTGACTGATACTGTGGCTGAGCTTTCAGCTGTAGCAACAAATGGATGCCATATTCTCAAATTCAGTATGGCCACAGAAGATATTCTTTGCTTCTGTTTCCCAATCTTGTTCAGAGAAATGTAGTCTTTTTTTTTTTTTTTTTTTGGTAAAACATTCAGCTTAAGAAAACATGAGGAAGGGAGGAAAGTTTCACAGTGAGCATCTTACATGATAGAGCTGGGCAGGCAAAAGTGTAAGTCCATTTAAAGATGTTTTTGGTCCATCCTTTTCATGAGTAGTCTAGAAAAATGGCAGGTCTGTTCGCTGTCAGTGCTTTAATGAGCTTTCCTTTGGGAGATGGAATGAAAACATGAAAAAAGACAAATTGTCCTCAATTCTAGGACACTGATGTGGCAGACATGATAATCTCAGTCTTCAAGTAGCCTGCAGTAGGTGGTAGCTTGCTTGAGTGAGCGAAAGTACGCACTGCTGCCACTTGTAATGGCTGAAGTTAAGAATTTGGTATTGGCTTGTGTGGACACATTTGGATCAGAACATCTTAAGGCTTAAAACTAGAAACTTTGGAAGTATCCCCGTGGACTTATTTGAATAGAGTAACCCTTTCTTGCTATCCAAAACAATTTGTCTTAATTATGATAAATTACTTTAGCCATGTAATTAAATATGATTTCCATGACTTGGGAAGACCATTATGTCGTTTTTACTTTTTTTCAGGTTAATTCCTAAAGTGTTTCCTAATACATAAACACTTTGGATGCTGAATACTAGATATGAAGTCCAGAGTGCAGTTAGTATGGACTCCTTATCTGCAAAGCCTAGTGACTTGTTTTGGTTTGTATCACATGCTGCCTTGTAATGAAACCTCTTAACCCTTAGAAACCAGTAATTTGTGTAAAGCACTGATAGTGCTTATGACAGTATGTTGGTTTATTTGATAAGTTTCTCCAAAAAACACTATCTCTGGTGATTGGGAATTCAGGTCTTACCAGACTTTGTCTTTATTTGATACAAAATTGTTTGTTATAATCAAGAGTGAAATGATTGTTCCTGCAGATGAGCAGTATCTTTTTTTTTTTTTTTTTTGCTTATTCTGTTATAACTTATATTGCAATATATGTATTTTTGGTTGGTTGTTGCTGTTTTTTAAGAACTTGTATAAAAGTAGCAAGTCTAACAAATGTTTGTGGTCAGGTTAGTTATATGTTTCTGGATTTCTAGTTATATCTTTCTAAAGATGATTTGCATTTAGTTTAGTATGTGTGGTAATTAGAAATAGAATAATAAAACATCTGGAAATCGTGATAGTGCATGTTTTGAGCTGCATGCTTCCAGAAAGGAAATCGTATCCTTAATGCTGTACCAGAATTCTCTAATAAATAGACATGGTGGATAAATGAAAACCACTTAACATATTTTATTCGACTATCAAAACAGCTCTTGGTGATAAGATCTCTTAGAAGAGGCTCCTAGCCATGGGGTCAAAGGTGACATATCGCCATGGATCACAGACTGTTTGGATGCTAAGATTACTTTGTGCTCCTTATCTCACAACTTAAAAAGATGAAAAAGGGTAAAGCAACACATCCAAAACAAAAAGAGATTATTCTTAAAAAAGTATGTCGTTCATCCTTGGGACTCATTGCCACAGGAAGTAGTCAATGTCAGTATATTTAGAAGGTGTTCTGTGTGCATCCCCCAGAGCTTTGTAGACAGAGAAGAGTTAGGTATTGTTATGTGAACTGTCAATGCAAAATAAAAGCATTCCTTCCTAAAGCACTAAACTGTGTTCTTGTCACGGCCATGTAAATTTAAGAGACTTAGGAAATTCAAAATGAACAAAGAATGATTCTAATAAACATTTTGCCATAGTAGTTTTCTTGCTGGACACTTAAAACCTGTTTTAATTCTTCGTTACTTCTAGGCAAAATGGATAAAAATCTAATTTTCTTTTCCTTCAATCTGACTGAGGATTTTTGGGGTGGGGGTGGAGGAGAGTAGCAAGAAGGAAGAATTTACAGCCAGAGGGAAAATTCCTTGTAACATGTGACTCAAGTAGAAGAACAAAGGAATCATAGTTGCAAGTAATCTAGTATTTAGCTCAATTAAAATCTTTTCATATTCTTCTCTTGCCTCAGAGAGATTGTCTTCACATACACTTGTGCAGTGTACAGGTAGCTTGAAAGGCAGTTGCATGATGTTGGGCAGTGCTGCATGCTGAGACAACTGCATCAGTGTTTCGGTCTAGCAATAAATGTTTTCTGCCTTCAAGCTGAAGCTTATTTAGCTTGGCTTATCTGGTGCTGCTGTAGCAACCATCAGTCTCCAGGCAACTGAGGCACATTGACCTCTTCGTTGAACTGAGTGTAGCACTACTTCAATTTAGCTGCCTGAGACAATAGTAATGTTGTTGAATGTGAAAAATGTGAAATTTTCTAGTCTGTATGCAATGGAAAGATTAAATAAAATTTCAGATGAGACCAAATGTTTAGTTTTGACTTGAAAAAGATTTCAAGTTTATGTAGTGTATCCTTTGTTCCTTCCAAGCTGCAGAGTTCATTGTTGAGGCAGTCCTTACGTGCCTTCTGTAGTGTTGAGTATCTGGTAAGCATTTTTACACGGCAGGAATTCTGCTACCATAGGTGTTTGTTTCATCACTTAAATACCAAAGGCTGTTGAGGTTTATTTAGAAATTTTACGCCAGTGTGTGTGAATAAATTGCTGATTCATTATTTCTATTTTTGAAATTTTAGATGATCTTGGAAGTGATTACTTTTTTCTCACATTTATTGTTTGCCATACTAAACAGGGTTTCTTTGGAATACTTACGAAGAAAACAGATTGCTAAATTGGTATACTGGATCTGTTTCCTAATCAAGTCATTCTTTCTGCTGGTCAATATGAAAGTGAAATTGTGATTCCCGATGCATAGGTTCACATTCTTAAGGAAAACAAATTCGTAGGCAGGATATTGCTTCCATTGTCTGTTCAGAGCACATACAGGTTAAGTGAGTGCTACAAAGGCAGAGGTAGTTGGAAAGGATGGAGGAACAAACTTGAGGTAAAAGGGATTTGTGTTGAAATGGCAGCTCTGTTGGCATTTTTGTTTATGGGGGAGGTGGAAGAATCCTAGTCTTATCTCTATAAATCCAGTTTTTTTTGTTGTTGTTGTTTTTTTTTTTTTTTTTTTTTTTTTTTAAGAAGGATGGGGAGAAATGAGGGGAAAAAAAAAGTTTTCGGCTTAGTAAGAAAAAATTCTAAAAAGTTTATGTCCAGGCCTATTTATTTTTTGATGTCTAAATGATAAATATCAGTTGACTAAAGTTGTTCAGAATATCCAGCTTAGTTGATGTTAAAGACACCAGTAAACTGGCTGTACAGTTGAAGTTATAGCTTTTTCACATTATTGGAATATAAGCCTTCTACCCATGTGGGTTTTAATGACTTGATGTGTCCTTGTTGTACAGTGGGCAGAGGTATAAATTAGTTTCTGTAGGTGTGCCATTAATTTTTCATTTTGCCTTTCAAATCCCACGGAGTTTCCCGGTTGCATTCATTCATGCCTTTCTTGGAAAATATCTGAGTGTTGTTGTTTGAAGTTTAGATGGTTGCATTTAATTGAAGGATTTATTTGTACTTTTAATCAAAATGATTGATTTTCAAAGACAGTATTTGATTATTTGCTTGTTTATAAGCAATAACCTCCATGACATCTAGTTTTATGCTAGTAGCGTAAGAAGTACTAATGATGTGAGTAATGTATACATAGGTTGATTTCATAAGCCACATATACAGTTTTCTAACAGATTTTAATTATGGTAGTTCTTACATTTTTAATGAATGCTTTTTGATTGAAATTTTTTTCCCTTAAGATACCCCAAAACCTTTATCTGATTTCATTTTATCTAATATCTGTATTTTTTTAGCTAATTCTTTATTTTGATGAGTTAGCAGTTTTGGAGGGGGGGAGGAGGTGCAGACCAGTTGATTTCAGAAAATTGCACCTTTATTATCTGTTAAAAACAAAAACCCATCAAACCTCAGGGACTTGTGCATGATGGTACTGGTGGCAGAATGGGATGGGTTATCTTCTCAAGCTCAGTACTTCTTTTGGAGAATGAGTGAAAAAAAGGCTATAGTAGGCATTTGAGGTTAACTGATACTGCTGCTATATTGGTATGTGTGATACCAGATGGGGCGAGATGAGCTGTAAAAGGTTGTGTGCAGTTCCTGCATCAGTAGTGCTGTCGGTTGTAGTAATCAAGAAGCCAATACAATAGTTTGCTTGTAAGTTAATTCAACCAATAAAAAAGAAAACAAATATGAAAAAAGTGAAAAGATGGAAAGATCGTTTTCATTCAGTTAAAATACAAATTGAGCTTATCACATTGCATTTTAAAATCATTTTGTGCTGCTATTCATTTTGCAAACTTGTATGATGGTTTTCAGAAGGAAAGTTGGGAACACTATTGTATCCAGGATTTTCTTTGTTCTCTGAATTCCATCTGTATTTATTGGAATAGAAATCTTTCAGGTATTATTGCTTTCACTAGATTCAAGATCTAGACACTTGTGGTGAAGGTACTGAAGAGTTGAAATGCAGCAGTTGATTTGGCAGAACTCCCACTTGGGGTTCCTAGAAATTTGGTTTGTCTCTGCAGTCTGACAACCCCTATGTAGCTCTGTATTGCCATCCCATATGATGAACTAACAGAATTCAGAGAAGGCAAATGATTGATGATTTGTAGCAGTGGCTCCCTCCCCACACTTCTTAAGTGAAGTTAAAGGTGGTACTAAAGGTACTGAAAGGATCTGATAGCACATTCTTCCCATTGCATTGAATATCCAAGCAAAGCTCCGGGTAATGTAATCGGCTTAAAAAAAATTCTAGAGATAAAATCACTTTTCTCCATTTGTCCAAGTTAAGCTAGCAAACAAAAAGCAAGGTTGCTTTTGCAGCTATCACTTGATAGGCAAGCTCTTTCACCTTCTCAAGAAAAGCAGTTAATTTGTATCTGTATATTACTGATTTTTGTTTAACATCATGTACATAACATGAGTATGTTTGAATATCTAAACTTTTTAATTGTGATGTAGGTTTTAATGTTGATGTTACTTTTGGTAAATGTTACTCGCCGTTGACTGAAATACATTATTTTAAGATAGCTGCTTGATAAAGCATGTTGACGTTAATATTTGGTCAGGAGTTAAATTTCCTTCCACACCTCATGACACTGGGCAATTGCATGGAATTCCTTTAGTGACATCTTCTCAGAAGTGTAGCAGAGTATATTTAGCTTAAAAACTTCTTTTGCTTCTTTTTTTTTTTTTTTTAATATTGTTTTTAGTAGTTTCCTATGTCATTTTTAGAAGTTTGCTTGGTTTTGGTGGTATGTAGGGCTCTGTTCATGTTACTGACACTGAGGGCGATGTTGCGCTATCATAGCATCATTCTATGGAGGAGAAAAAGTAGTATGGATAGGTAAAACCCAAGCACATTAATCTGGTCATTGAACTTAAAGGGATAAAGACAGCATGAGAGTAATGACGTTTTTATTTTAAATGAGAAATCAAAATATCCCTTTCAGTTAATCTTGGGAACTTGTATTGGCTGAAGCAGGTAATTAAACGATGTCAGTAATTTTAAAGCATCATCACAATATGACACGAAGCTACAATACAGCAATGACCATTTTTAAAAAAGCAGAAGGGAAAAGGTATGTTGATTGGATATAAACTGATTAAGAAGCTGCCTTGGAATTGGTTGTTCCGACCATCCTTGTTGTCCTATCATGAAAGGAGGAGAGTTCAGTAATGGTTTAACTACAATTAAATCCCTCCCCTTTCTTTATGGAAACTCAACTGTAGGCATTTCAGCATTAGCCTAAACAATGGTTTTGAATATGTTAAGCCCCTAACAATTAGGGAGCAGTTTGGGGCATTGAATAATGTGGAATGATGCAATTGAACCTGACAGCTTCAACAGTCAGCCTACTCATGGGACCTGAAAGTTGTTCACACTTGGTTTCATCTCTCATCACACGCTGAGTATTAAAACCTTACTGGTGTAGAGCTGAGACAGAAATGAGGCCTGTTATCAGAAAATATTTCAGAGCATAAAACTTGCGAATCTCCGAGCATGCCAATTCCCCTGTTCCTTTCAAGTTCTTGAGACCTGATGCAGTTGTATGTGACTGCGCACTGTTGCGTTTCTCTTTTTCCTTAAAGAATATTTAACTTCTGAAATTTTGGAGTCAAGTAAGCTAAATACAAAACAGTTTTAAATATTTGCCAGGATATTTTTATTTAGCAAAGTTGAGTTAACTTGGAAACGTAATTTTTTAATTAGAGGAATACCCTCTAAGACTTCCCTACGCTGGAGGAAGTGTTCGTAAGCATCAATCAAGGATCAGTCATTTGCTCTTATTGGAATGGGGCATTCTGTGAATTGCAGTGTGTCTTCTTGCTGTGCTGCTCTGCTGCTTATTGCTTTACTGATTTATTGAACGTGCTATAAATGAAAGTAGTGTATTATATACCTTTAGATGGGCTTAAATCCTTCTGCTAAAACCTTCATAAGGAAAATTTGCAGCCTTTTCAAAATGAATGCTTAGTGGTCTCTTTATTCGTACATTTTGATCGTGTGTTGTGTTGACTGAATCAGTTGAAACAAAGAATGCTGTGGCTTTAGAAGTTCTGGATTTTAGAGCATGTTTCAGTCCTGTGATCTTAATGTGTATTGACAGGATGATTGCGCATTTTTAATAAATGCTTGCTACAGCTTGTTTCGGCTGTGAGTGAAACACTAAGCTCCTATTTCACCTTTAAATAATGTAGTACCCCTCCACTTCCTCTACTTTCTTGTCAGATGAAGTCGTCACATACATAATAAAGCTTCACAAATCGTTATTCTTGTCATCTTACATTGCCATTTAAAAAAATATTAAATTTTTTTTTTTTCATTTTCCTCCAGCTTACTTGAACATTTTTGTTAACATGACTTTTCCTTTGAAGAGTTGCATAGGATATATGATGTCACTGCAACTTCTGCAGTTCTGGCTTGTTGTAGGACACCTTTACTATTATTTTAGAGGTATAAATGGGTTTAAGTTTAGGGTGAACCACCACTTGTGAAAAAATCAACTTAGATATTGTTTGAATCATGCTAAGTCTTTTGATCTGCTATATCAGCTCACTTGGCAAACATTGTTTAATTCCTTTGATGTCTTCTGTTTTGTGATGTGATGGTTACTCAACAGACTTTAGCAATGCCTTTAAAGGTACTTAGATACTTTTTAGAATGTTCTTAGAGCTTTAGGGGCATGTTTCTGTCAAATAAGCATTTATTCTCTGTGCTGATTATAGCTGCCCTGCCGTTATTAATTAATATATAGTTGCTATCTTACACCATCAAGCAAGCTGGTAGTGAATTACACAGAATGAGGGTGAATACTAGTGCTTCAGTGTAAATTCTCACTGGAATTACAAATAATCTTTTATGGAAATATCCTAACGCTGAGCACAAATAACATATTTGTAGTTTAAAAGCTAACAGACAATATTAGAACGTATAATCTCTATCCATTTGTTCACGTGAAGAAGGGTACACAAATTCTTAATTTGCTAGTCTTGTCTCTTAGATGTGGAAACAAGTAATGTTGTATCTTACAATGTGCTGTTCTGTAAAGTTTCCTCAGTGAAATAAACAGGGGTTTTTTTGTCTGTTTTTTTTTTTTTGGAGAAGAAAGCAATGGAAGTTTGCTGATGAATGATGGTAGTCAACTGGGAGTTTTGCAATAGGAATTTGTTAAGGGAAATAGCAGGAGTTGCATACTATTGCCTTCTTCAGCAGTTAAGTGTCACAGTCCCACCATGTCCTGCATTTCTGGAAGATGTTGTGTCAGTAGGTGGAAGTGCCTGCTTTACTTAGCACTAACTCAGATTAATTCTACTGGAGACACGCAGTTGTGCAAATACAGAAATAAAAGCCAGATTTGAAGTGAAACTGCAATTCTGTGTCTAACTGTTTTGCACATACCTTTAAAATACGAAGTGAGAAAACCCTCATCATTGTAAGTAATTACTTGTGGCTTTTTCTAACTTTGTGACAGTAGAAGAATGCAAGTATCAGGGAAAATTTCTCACCAGTATATAGTAAATAAAGCATCATTGAAAACAGTTGTGTGAATTCATAAAAGTCCATTCATCAAGTTTAATATGTTGGCTGAAAGCCAAAACTTAATGGTAGTGTGTGATTCTTTCCAGAGACATAGTTTATACTCTGTAATATTTTGCTGTAATAACCAGTATGTTTCCCTCGTCTCTTGTGTGCAGTTATACATGTCAAAATGTCCCACAAATTGAGTTCCTTACTGATCACCTTTTTTTTTTTTTTCATTTTTGAAAAAAGTTTGCTTTGTAAGGGTCGTTTACGTTTTGTTAAAAGCTTCATTCTGCAACTTGTGATTGCACTCGTTGTGTATCTGCGATTTTGTTCGCCTCTGAATCTTGCAACCTTTTGTTTGTTCGGAAGCAGTCCTTTTGTCAGGTGGGGAAATGCCTTCTTAATAAGCAGCAGCGCCTTTTTTTCTTTGATTGGTTGTCTCCAACTCAGCATTTGACACAAATCTTTTCTTCGAAAGGGAAAAAGCATAAGCAGCCAAGGAGGAAGGTATTTTTATTGCATTGGATTATGCAAGATTTTGGCCAGCCTCCTTAGCTTCATCTGTTTAAGGGTTCATTTTCGCTTGTTTGGCACAAGTCCCAGCAGAGACCTTCAGAATTGTGGTTAGCAACATGAATGAACACAAACTTTGGGAGCTCTTCAATAAGTAGAGCTGGCCAACTGCCAAAAATACAGTTCCTTATATGGGGTCAGGGCAAAGCTGTGATTCGTTGAGCCCCCTATTGTATAGAAAACATACTTGTAATGGCTGTTTGCGTTCTTTAAAATAAAAACAAAACAAAACAAAAAAACACCAGGCTTCCAAGTCTATCAAAATAGGAAGTAACAAAATAGTGTGCAGGTTTTACTAATGACGGAGCAGAGCAAAGGAAATATGGCTCTGTGTAGTTAAACTATAGAGCTGAAAGTTGGACCTTTTGACCTCCACAGCCGGCTTGTGATGTAAGGAACCCAGGCATTTGTGAGACATCTGTTGTCTACCTGCCCTTATTTTGTAAATGGTTTAATAAGATTAAATAATTAGGAGGATAACCACATGGTCGCCATGCTACTAAGTCCTAGCGTTGAGTGCATACTTCGGGACTGCAAAGTCTCTCCATCCTCTTCTGTGTCTGTTATTTAAAATTCAGTGTAGTTATTTTCAATATTTGCTAGGGTACATTTGTTATTAGTGGTTTTTTTTATCAGCATATCTATAAAGAGCGCACTGCAGTATCTGGTGTATTTTAAAAGTACTGCAATTCTGTTTCTGTGCTCATCAGGGGAAAATATTTTTTCTGTTAAATGCTCACATCTTTGTTTTAAAAAAAATTCAACTTAAAACAAGCAAACAAGCACCCAATAAAACAAATTGTTGTGCACTAGGCAGACTTTCTCTTCATTTTTAAAAACAGTATTCAAGTTTTATTTGGTTTCTTGCAGGCAAACACCCTACCTGGATCTTCTCTCAGTCTGCCTCCGTCCCACATGTATGGCAATAGGCTGAATCCAAATTCAGCAATGGCAGCACTTATAGCTCAGTCTGAGAACAGCCAAGCAGGTAAGCTTCCTGGTGGTACTGAAAACACTGACACTTTACAAACTTAAGAAAGTCAAGTATTTGTAAGAAGACTGTACGATTTTAGTTTTGAACTCTGCTCAACTTATGGATATTGAGTCTGTTTAAAGTTGTTCCGTGTTGCAAATAAATTCTTGGTAGTTCAGAGCAGCTTTTTTTTTTTTTTTAACTTTCTGAAATGTAAATGTTTAAGCGGAGCCATCAGCAGGCAGGAATGCAACAATGTCTCCTGTGACTTCGGTGATTGATGTGTTCAGTTCTTAGCTCTTTGCAATGAGAGCAACACAGCTCTGGGTTTTGTCGTGAATAGTTTAAACCTCTATTTGCATAATTCATGAAATTGCATTACATACAACTTCGTGTGAAAGAGATCCCGTTAGAGAACTTACACAGCATTCAATAATCTTGTGAATATTTACCAGTTGACATTTTTGTAACATTTGGGTTCCTCTCCGGTTTTAATGAGCCACTGGATTTGCTTTGTTTCATTCCATCCTAGGGATTTGTTGACATGTCGTAGTAGTCATGCCTGTTTGGGGGAAGGGAATGAGTTTAGCAGTTTACCAAGAATGGATCAGTCATGTCTTTGCCCTCCAAGAGGTCGGGGGTCACTTGACTCAGAATAGGGGGAGGGCAACCTTGAAGGGGGCAGATAGGGTTATTTTATTGAGAGGCCATAGGGAAAATAACCCTTTTGAGTCCTTCCAAGCAAAACGTTTTCGTATATTTAATGAGGCCTTTTTTGTTTGTTTTACTACATTTTCAGCAAGGGACTTTCCTATGCTTCAGCTTATAAATAGGAATTTGTGAAATAGACACTTTCATAAAGTTTTCAGTAAATGTGCGGAGTAGCACGTGCTTGTTAGATGGTAGTGGTAAGTTTAGCACGTTTCCTATTTTACGAGTTGTTTTGGGATGCAAAGTGTTAAAAAAAATACAGAGCATCAGGATTTGCTGTGATAAGCATACAGATTAGCTGTCCACAGCTGTGATTCATTACTTTCACCGTAGAAATTAAAAGTGGCTGAGGGGAGGGTACTGCAAATGCAAACCACGCTTCTGTGCTGTAAAACTGAAAGGAATGAAAGAAGTGAACATAATCCATGGCCTGGTACAGCCTCAGAAATGTGTAAGGACAACACCTTACACGCTACAGTTCAGCAATCTTAAACTAGTTACGGCTTCGCTCTTCAGTAGAAACTGTGGATAGAAGTTAAGATATTTTTACGATATCTACATCAGCTTTAAAACTCTTATCTAAGAAGAGTCGATTTATCAGCTGTGAAATATTTACACTGCAGATCAAGATGTGGGAGATAACGGCCGAAACCTTGCTGGCAGAGGAGGCTCGCCCAGAGGAAGTCTCTCACCACGGTAAGCAGCATTTACTTTGCAGAGTGCAGGCAGAGGAAGTGCTGTATGGTCTGGAAACCTTACTGCCTTTTTGCTTGTAATATGTAAGTGTTTTAAAAGCCTATGTGTATAAATGTAGTAGAAATGTACATCAAAAAAGGCTAGTGTGTACAAATAGCTAAACAGTCTGTAACTTACTTATAAGTCTGATTTTTCTCATATATGAATGAAGAACTTACGAAATGGAGACTGGCTTTAAGGGGATTTATTTATCATTGAAGGCATGCGTACTAATTACCTGCTGAGTTTTGCTACCATCATTGTATTTTTATTCGCATCGCAGAGGACCCCAAAGCCCACAGTCTTGCAGAGACAAAGAGCACAGTTAGAAGGCTTGGAGAAATTAACTGCTGGTAAATTCTGAAACAGATTCCCCTCAGCACAACAAATACGCAGTAATGCTCTGTCGGGGGAGAGTGCCTTTTTTGTTCTGCTGCAGTTCACCTCTGCTACAAAGGGCTGATGTAAGCATTCTGCTGCTGGAATTGCAGCAAGTTATTTTGGTTTAAAATATTGACTGTTAAATTTCAGAAATGTGTTTTTAATAACATCAGTGATACTTTCGATTTTTTCTTAATTGAATCTTTTTGTCTAAAGGGCTTTGTTTTCCATTCTGGGTCCCATATTGGTTACTCGATATAGCG
Organism: Centrocercus urophasianus; assembly: GCF_019232065.1. Classification (NCBI taxonomy): domain Eukaryota; kingdom Metazoa; phylum Chordata; class Aves; order Galliformes; family Phasianidae; genus Centrocercus; species Centrocercus urophasianus. Next base: position 30,253,903 of record NW_024884711.1, read on the forward strand.
ATATCATCGGATTATTAGTATTATATTGACTGAGGGACTGAACATAGGGATTTTATCTTGGAAGGAATGTTAGGATAGCTAAAAAATGGTAGTTACAAAGATATAGCGTTGTAACAATTTTGTTACAGCGTGTATTTATTATACTTTCTATAAATATCACCAAATTAGGTAATTTAATGTACATGTCTTTTTGTTGATCTTCTGTTATTTTCCTTAATTAGTAAGACTTCTTGTTGCATAGAGTGAGAATGTCCATTATAATCCTTAACTAGTATCACTTATTTATGAACTGGCTTTTACATTTTCTAAGACATGTTACTTGTAAAACAATTCAATAAATAGAGAATTTATGAATTAGATTAGACTCTGTTCTCTAACAGATACTTCTATTTATATTACCATATAAATATTTACATAAATAATGACGATGGCTATATATATATTCCTAGAAGTAAGTTAGAGATTTTTGCAAAGGGAAGTGCTCAGCAATTAGGAAATTCCTGAATGTCAATATTACGTAATCATTACTGCATGCGTGGTAGTTCCAAGTTGCAGTGCTTGCTTAGGTTTGCAAAGGCCAGGTCATCCTGCGGGCTGAGTTGTGTTCAGGCTGGCTCTGGGTAGATTATTTTGGAAACCAAACTTCTTGAACGTGTTTTTAACACGTATTTATAGTGCTTTGGCAGAGCATATACTCAGTATATGTGTGTGTAGTCCTGCATGTGATCAGATTTCAGCTGATTTTCATGAGAATGGCAAAGGAGAACGGCTTCGTTTAGAAGCTGTCTGGGTCCCAAATTCCCCAGCGTCCTTCAATAAGTGCAAAAAAAAAAAAAAAAAAAAAAAATCACTTTTATAATTCTGATATGGAAAGATTGAAAAATTCAGCTTGAAATATCTTGTGTTAAAAAGGAAGTTCAGTAGGCAGCGCCTTTCAGTGCTGTTCTGCAGTGCGTTTCTGGCTTTGTAATATTTCCAGTGCTCAGTGATCTGGTGCTGTTGTAAACAGTGTGCAGATACTTCTGAGATGTTTAGGTAATTCCCCGCTGTCCTGAGCTGAGCAAATAATTCTGGTTACTTAAAATATGATTTATGAGATGGGAAGCTGACTTCAAAAATCTGCTATTTAAATCTTTTTAATGTTACCTATATTATCTGTTATGATGATTTTTTTCTGTGAGTTCTGACCCTTCCCTTTGAGGCTTATGAAATTTGAAAATCGCATGCTTTTGGAAAAGAATCATTATTTGTAAGCAGTTGTTTAAAACAAAAATATTTGCAGGAATAGTTTGCTGTTGATGACAGCAGATTGCAGCTCTCTGAGAAGATGCATGTGGTGCATGAGCGGTACAGTCCTTTGAGAAAGGACCCTTTGCATGGTTATGTTTTTGTCACCCCACTGTAATCACTGATGGGTGTTTAAGCTTTCACATTTAAAATTTTCCTATCTGAAGTATATGGGAATGTATGTTACATGTAAGTGTATTTGGGGTGGGGGAGCTGTTTCCATTTTGCAAAGGAAGAGCTGCTTTTCCCAAGGTAGCACTTAAACTTTTTTTACCCAACACTTAACCTCTGATTTAAAAATATGCTTTGCAGTATCTGCACTGGCGTACGCTTGTATGTCTAGGTGCAGTTCAGTTGTATTCCTTATAGTTAATACTGTAAAGAGAACGAGCAAGTGTACTGCAAACAAAACAATCAGTTGTGGAAGTAAGCAAGATGAGAAAATGAAATCAAAGAGGAAATGCAGTCTCAGTGGCAGCACCAAAGCAGGGCGTACAGCACTCTTACAGTCCTACAATAAATTGTCATCAAATGCTATATGGAATAAGGATTCGAATGTAGCACGCAGAAACTGTACCATACCAAAGGGATGAAGTGGAGGATCAGCTGGGAGAGGATGGGTTGGCTCATGTTGAGGTAGAGAAATCTAGATGTGTGTTTCTTTCCAGCGAAGGACTGCAGGGCTGTGTATTTGTGCGGTGCTTTATTTCTGAGTTGATGGGGAAACCATCCTGAGCCCAACAAGCCTTTTGTTGTTCATCTACAATTCAAATGGAGTAATCTATTAGGGCAGTGTTATGTGCTTTTAAAATGCATTGGGAAGTGCTTGGGTGCCTGTGTGTGTTGTTTGTTTGCTTGATGTAAATCAGCTGTTTGTCGAGTGTAGTTCATCTGTTTAGAATGTTTCTGCTGAAACCTTTATTATTTCAGCACCTCTTGCAAACATCTAGTTTTAAGGCTGGCTTGTTTTTTTACTTTCTCTGTGCTGAACTGTTGACCACTGTTGGGTTGTCATCTCTTGTCAAAAAGCACTACCTGGGTTACCCATTCACCAGACTTCTTTTAACGAGTGTTATTCTTTCATCCTGTATGCAAAAGACGAATTATTTATAAATACCTACAGAGCTCTTAAGTCACCTACTTAAAACCTTTTCTCATAAAAATCACTTTGCTCTGCTGCCTACAAAATGCTTGCCAGTCATTAGGTAGCTAATGTGCTGTGACCGCTGCTTATTGCACTGGTCATAATTAACACACCGATTTCCTGAGCTCTGTATGTTGTCCTGTACTGGCACTATGGTGGTCTTGTTGGTAAGTTTGCATCATGTAGAGCAGTACAGCTGTAATCCTATGATGGGGCCAGTATTAATTGATACCACTAATATAATCCATATATATATATATATGGATATATATATATGGATATATATATATATATATATATATATATATATATATATATATGTATAATCCATATATATATAGCATCCCGAATCTCAACTCACTCCACTTGTTTTAAAAACAAACAAACCAAGCAACCAACTTTGGTGTTGGCCCTGTCTGAGAAATGGAGCTACACATACATGAATACATGAGGCCGGAATTGTGAGAAATACACTGCGCATCTGGTTTTGCTCACAGGTCAGAGTTTGCCCCATCCAATGAAAAAGGAGCCTGCTCGTAGGTCCTGAGGGCTCCCCAGCTTTAATAGTGGCTGTATGCTGAATATTTCATTTTCTCCTGAACGAGAAAAGACATGTGGCAAAGGGATTATTCCTTAAAATATGTGTGATCGTGAGTGGAGGAGGGGAGGGGGGAAGTACGTGAAGTGCGCGCAGGACGGGCAGGAGGCAGCTTTAACTTCCATCGTGCGCCTTGTGAAATAATGTTTGCATGTAAAAAACAGAAGCGTTTTTATGTGATTTTTTTTTAGAACAGTTTAGGCAGTGGGATTATATATGACCTTTCCATGTGTAAGTGCCATTACTGTGATGATTTCAATAAGTGTTTTTTTATTTTCCCAATTCTCTCTTAAAGGTTTAAATTTTTCTTTAAATCTAGGTGATCTATATAGGCACATGTAATGGTTCCTGCAGGGAGTGTTGTGTAATTTAATGCATTGTTTTTTGTCAGTTCGATGCTACTTAGTCTCTATGCAAGAAGTTGTTGTGCTTTCCCACTATAAGCTGTCATGTTGTAAAATATTACGTTGTGGTTTTTTTTTTTTTTATTATGAAACTCTTGGCAGTGAGAACCAGGAGTTCATGGGCTTGTGATGAATTAACTTAGTCTTGGAAGTATAAGATTCGTAGGTGCTAAGGTTTGATACAAGCTTTAAAAAACAAAATCTTCAACAGGTTTTTGCTAATACGTTTCCTTAAGTCACTTTCTTTAAACAACAAATTGCAATATTTTCAACAGATCCCCTGTAAGCAGCTTGCAGGTCCGCTATGACCAATCAGGAAACAGTTGTGGGGACAGTTTGCCCCCGGTAGCAGCCAGCATAGAACAGCTTCTGGAGAGGCAGTGGAGCGAAGGACAGCAGTTCTTACTGGAACAAGGCACCCCCAGTGACAGTAAGTACTCCCATTCTGTTCCGAGACAGTCTGTTACCTGTGTTACCCATAACTGCCACGCAGTCGTCCAAGAGTTTTATGAAGACTTATTTTCTGTTAGAAACAGAAATATGAACGTCGTGTTGAATTACAGCGTAGATGTTAGCGTGACGGTGGATTATAAGAGAGGACTGTCTTTACATTTTTACAAATGGGGGAATTGTGTCAGGCCAGAGGAAGTGCATTGTAGATCCAGCTGGTTGGCTGTGGAGTTTGGAAACATCCTGCACTCTTAGATCCACTGCTGCAAACTCTCACAGAGTGCAGAGCTCTTAGAGACTATGGATTAATAAATCACAGTTTGTTTCATATAATACAATCTACACTGGTAATTTTTTACTACTAGATTTAAGATTAAACTGCCATTTCTGTTGCTGTTTTTTAAAAGATACGTTTACAAATGTTGGGCAGGTTGTCCTGCTGTGTTTTGTGTCTCTCAGGAAGTCCTCTAAGTAAGTACATTGTTTTTTCCAGTTATGTTCAGTAGCTTGGAATAGTCTCAGAGTGAATAGTGAAGTGCAGAAGGGATGAGTAGATCACTTGGATCTCGATATTCCAGAGGCTGTCAGTATCTAAGGCAATGATAGAATATATTAAAAAAAAAAAAAAATCCTGTTTGTTTTTTTTTTTATGTTATATTTTATTGAATGTGTTACTCTTCTTGATAGGAGTGTAAAGTGGTATCTAGTTGGTATTTTTATGAATGGTATCCTGACAAAAATGCTAATTGTGAGGAAATTCATGCAGGGATAATCCTTTAAACATGATAGCTGGAGGACAGGTTTAGCTAAGTCTTATTGCATCTCATTTGGGCTCACTGAGGGTTCCTTTGTATGTTCTTGAAGAGGAGGGATAAAAGCTAAATCCTTGGGAAATGACCAGATGTGCCTATACCGGTAGACTTATGTCTGTAGTAGGCCCAGAGGTCATGTTAAACAAATACAATTTAGAATTTAAAAAAGAAATAAACGGCTGTCCTTGTGCCTTTACAGTCATACTCTAATGCTAGTTGGGAAATCCACATTCTGGAACAAAATCAGAGTTTGAGGAAAGTGAGCTTGCTAAAATATCATGTTAGTGCAGAAGATGATGCCCTTTATCTGGAGGGGGAAAAAAAAAAAAGGAAAAAAAAGAAGGGGGAAAAGGAAAGGGGGTGGTAAGTGGAGTGCTCACACAGTGCTCCCTGCTGGGTGATTTGTAGATCGCCACTCAAAGCGAATGGGGCAGCGCTGCCTGCGAGGTGGGTCGCGGTAGCTTAACAGTGGGCGAGCTCTTGTCCTTGTTAATCTAAGTTCAGGTATCAGTGCACAGCAGGTTAAAATAATAATTCCATCTTCACAAACTCCTGTTTGTTTTTACGTAGGTGTGGCTGGTGGCTTGTATCGTTACTTGAATGCGTATTTTCCAAACATTTCCTGTTTTGATGACGTTTGATATTTTAATACGACACCTGAAATAGAATTTTCCCAATTAAGCTCTCGACTTCTGCTGCTAAAATAGTACTGGTTTTGTATTCTGGTTGTGGAGTGACATTGTTGTGTACTTACATTTAGTCAGTGTCCAGTGCCCCAGTGCTGAGACTCCATGTGTAGTAAGGTGCTGTGGGTACAGCACGCCATTACTATCTCATGCTACATACTTTTTTCCACACTCCAAATTGCACAACATTGGTCCAGTTAAAGTCAAATTTGTCGTCATCTCTCATCGATAATGTTGCCTTTGGTTTCACATATAGTTCTATTTGCTTGTCCTATTTTGTAATATATACATTAGCTTTATTCATTTTCTAAACTTCAGGGGCTGCGTTGTGTCACCATGAGTGACTTTTTACTGAAAGAAGAAAAACTCTGCGGTCACGAAAGATAACATCCATGTTCTTATCTTAGTTTTAGGAATGCTTAAATCATTGCACCAACTTCAGGTTGAAAACAGAAGATTGGAAGAGCAGATCAAGAATCTGACTGCTAAAAAGGAACGGCTTCAGCTTCTCAATGCACAGCTTTCGGTGCCCTTCCCAACACTGACTTCAAATCCCAGCCCTTCTCATCAAGTACACGCATTTCCCATACAAGCAGGTAAGTGGAGTATGGAAGTGTGGAAGTGATTAGAATGATTTATATGAAATAATGGCACATGCCATTGATGGAAGGTATTATGAGAACAGAGTAACTACTTCTTGATGTGGGGATTAAAAAAATACCTCCGATGTTTAAAATCAATTGGAAGATATGTATAAACTACTTGATTGAGCACAGTTTGTTTTTCTTTTTGTTTTTCAGACTGAAGTAGTCTGAAGCACATCTGCTTGAATGTATTGATTCACTAATTGTGTAGTTAATGTTTTACTGTTCAGCAATGATTCTGAGGTTGACTTTACATTTTCTGTGTTTGCCTCTGGCATTATTTTGAAATAATTATTCTGAATCTCTTTACTTGATACCGAAATTTAATCGCTGTGTGTCTTTTGCAATAATTGCTTTAGCACCTAGCACCGATTCCTTGAACAGCAGCAAAAGCCCTCATCTGGGAAACAGTTTTTTGCCGGACAATTCTCTTCCTGTGTTAAATCAGGTAATACTTCTTTCTTCAAACTTAAACTTGTTACAAGTTAACTCATCGTAGTCATTCTGTTTTGCTGCGATGTGATATTTTAAGCAGCTGAGAGGGTTTTGCTGTTTGTTTTTACACCAGGAGATAACCTCCAGTGGACAAAGCACCAGCAGTTCATCAGCTCTTTCCACTCCACCACCTGCTGGGCAGAGTCCAGCTCAGCAAGGCTCAGGAGTCACGGGAGTTCAACAGGTCAATGGTGTGACAGTGGGGGCACTAGCGAGTGGTATGCAGACTGTAACCTCCACCATTCCTGCAGTGCCTGGTGTGGGTGGAATAATTGGAGCGCTGCCAGCCAGCCAGCTGGCAATCAATGGAATTGTAGGGGCTTTAAATGGGGTAATTCAGACCCCAGCAACAATATCACAGAACCCTTCTCCTCTCACTCATGCAACCGTGCCACCCAATGCAACGCATCCTCTGCCGACTACATTAAACAACAGGTAAGAATTTGCTGATTTATCTTTTTCTCGGTAGTGTCTCCTGTTCTTCAGTTTTATTTTTTAACTGTCTCTGTAAAAAAAAGGTACGTTTTCTTCTTCAGCCTGCAGCTGTCAAACTGATTTGTGAAAGAAAGTAAGCGTGAATAGTTATGTTAAAGATGCTTTCTGTTTAGCTTTTCTGAATCATCGCTATGTCCTTTTATTTCTGTTTTTTTTTTTTTTTTAATAGTCGTGTTCTAAAACAAATGAAATTATGCAGATGTGTTTCAGATCTATTTTTAGTTCAGAAAACAATATTCTTTGTCTTGCCAATTCTTCTTCCAGGATTCAAGTAGCACTGGGAGAGCTACCGTTTGTTGCAGTTGTGGGGGGTGGAGGGGAGGGAGAGGGGGATTAGTATATGGTCGTGTAGTTAGCAAGGGAATGGGCACAGCTAACCAGAACAGTGGTGCAGCTGCATGGGTTTTTGGTGTATGTCTCCAAATTAGTTTTTTCAAGTCATTTTCTTAAGGATTTTTAAATGTGTAGAAGTTCTGTGTCTGAGTATTCATGACAACCCTTTTGCCAAAAGCAGACAAAACTGCTGCTTGAGATGCAAGGTAAATGGGTAACAAAAGGAGAGAGCTGCTTTACAGGAAGGCTTTGGGCTGTTTGGTCTGGGAGTGTTTTGGGGTAGAGCAGAGCCAGGGATAACTCATTCATGGAACTTCTGATAACTTCTGCTTCCCTTCCCCCCATCCCTTGCATTACCTTTGCTTACAAAGGAGAAATACAACTATCTGTAGGAAAAATGCCCGCAAACAGGGAGTGAATTACTTGTCTTTGAGTTTATTTTTTGGAGATTATGTTGGATTACCTCCCAAAAAAGGGAATGTGATTGGAATGGTGCAAGGGATTCCTGCTTCTGTAGCTGCTTTTTCTGGTTTTCTTCCTCACTGTTCCTTGGGCAGTTTGTGAATGTTCTTGTACAGTGTTGCTGCCTGGTATTGCTTCAGCAGGCTTGTAAAACCTGATACTTCCATGTGTACTTAAATGCTTCAGTATTTTTACTGAGGTTATTGTGGGTTGCTCAGTTGTTTGTTGTTTTTTTAGTTTATGTTGTATATGAACATAGCATTTCATGGATTAAACAACAGACGTTTCCTTAAAGAGCAGGTATTTTCATTTTATTTCTTATTTTTTCCTTTCTTGTGTATCAGATCTTGGAGGAATACAAGAATTTTCATTTACCTTCCCCAGAAGTGTGAGGAGTCCTTTGTAGTGAGAAAGTCTCGGAAAAGTCAGTAATACTGACAAGTTGTGCCATGCTTTCTGCTTGCAGGTAGTGCCAGGACACGCTGGTCGTGCTGGTGTTGCTCACATGCTTTCTGTTGCTACCAAGATAACTTATTTCAGTCCGTAGTGCAGAAGTTGTGTTGTCTCTCTTGCATCCATCCTAAGCGCCGTCCCCATTGAGCCGTGTGTGCCCTCGGCAGCGCTGCTCTGGTGCTGTTGGCCAGCTCTCACCCCATCTTCTGTCGTAGTCTGGAATATTCCGATGATTCCCTGCCCTACTGCAACAAGTTTGTGACGTGTAATTCTGCCAGCGTTTCCTTTCCTCTGTTCCTCCTGTCAGCATTTTGATTTCTGTGTTTCTCCTCTAGCACGATCTCTTTCTGCATTGCTCCCTTATTAATTTTACTACGGTTTTTACACAACTCTGCTTTTTTTGCTGGGCTGTTTTTGAGGTGTTGTTGTAATTATCCTCCATTTTCTATGAGTTTTCACTATTTCTGCTTTTGTATTTAGAGGAAAAAAGTTGAGGCCAAGCAAGCACTAAGGCTTGCTAGGGCTAGGATGATTGCTGTAACAATACATGCATTCCTTGTTCCTGTCTCTGCAGTTACTCATTTGACAACATTCTTGAAAAAATATAAAAAAACCAAACCTTTTTTAAACTAAAACTAAGTTGTGAGAGGATTCTGGGATGACTTTGGATGAATTAAAAATGGGAAAAAAAAAAAAATAATCTGTAAGTATTTTCCATTGGCTGAGATCACTGTTTGTGAAACAACATGGGACAGCGTTTGTTCCTCCTGCCCTGGAGGCTGGTGCTGTTTCAGTGGCAAGGATCTGACTGCTGGGCAGTGCTAAATTCCTCTTGCTATCACTGCCCTTTGAACTGCGTGAGTGGGAGGGGTAAATTGTCAAAAGCACAGGCTGGCCTTGAAGGGCTGCTGCCCTGCTGTTCGCAGCTCTCTGAGCGTGGTTGATGCTGTGGTGGCAAACAGTATCGGAGCTGGCTGAAATCCCTGTTCCCAAGATGATGGAAACTGAGAACTCAATCCAACTTCCTAACTTTTTTTTGTATTGCTCTATAATTACAAGACCTCCCAGATGTTCCTGTACGTCGCTACTTACGGTCACTTCCCCAGCTTCAGAATCTGCTCAGTTTCATGTGAGAAACTCTACGTATTGTTCTCACTCACACAAGCTCTCTGTTAACTGTGGGACATGGGGAAGTATGAAAACACTGATTTACACACTCCTGTTTGGGAGAGTTTCAAATTATAGGTAAAAGCCTACGTTCATTCAGTAGAGAAAAATACTCAGCCTTTCTCTGGGGGCAAATAGCTTAATGGAGATTGCATGCTACCAGGTGATTAACTGATCTGAGGGAGAAGACAGGACTGTTTCTGTACATGCCAGCAATCTGAGAAGACTGGAGCATAGTGAGTTTCAGACTGATCAGAGACCTTTCAGTGAGGAGCAAAAGATGCAAAATTTACATTCCAGACCGATCTGATTTGGAGAAAGCTCTGTGGTGAAATGCAGTGAGCTGCCTCTTCCAGGATGCTCAGGAGCCACACAGCTATTCTTCGGCAGTGAGGTTTTGTATCTGGATGTGTTTCGGCTGCTGCTTGTGGGTAGTTCTCTTAGGTGCCTCTGTAGAGCAGGAAGGGAAGGCAGAATGGAGAAAGGATGGCAGCAGCCGGGAAAAGATAAGTGCTAAGGTAAAACAGAAAAGGAAAAAAAAAGTTTTTTTTTTTTAACAGTGGGAGGAAAGAAAACCCAGCAGAAAAGACTCCAGTATAGAAAAAATGAGGTAAAAAGAGCAAAACAATGATCATACTAGTCAAGCAGAAGATACTTATTTTTTGCTGCTGTTGCAAACATTTTGGCTACAGTTGAATTTAAAACTGAATGATTTCTAATAATTGGTGTTGCCATTTGGAAGACAAATACATGTGGGGAAAAACAGTTGTATCTTATTCCTCTTAGATGGTGTGCTTTATTTTTTCCTGTCGCAGTCAGGAGGGAAATCTGAGAGTTTCCCTGGAGAGGTGAAAATAATCTAATAAACATAGCTTGAATTACTGGGAAACAAATAGAACACCAAATGGTCTCCACCATTATGTCACCTTAAATCCCTGGCATGACTGCAGCTTGAATGTTGTGTACACTTCTGATTGTGCAGTTTCTTGAAAGGATACAGTACATCTGTGAAACCGAGGTTAATCAGAGGCAGAAGGCTCTACAGAGCACACGAGATCAGGAGAACTGATTTCTCGGCTTAGGGAGAAGACCATTGCAAGAAGAGCTTTGAGAACTTGGAGAGAGTAATGAATGTTGTGCTGGTGGCTGTGGGAAATGTAGTGCAGCCCAGCGTTTCCCACAGCTCTGAGGTCATCCAGTGAAACGCAAAGCAAGGTTGATTTGTCACATGCCCTGTTCCAGCAATAGAGAAGGCTATGCTACTGCTAGTTAGCTGGTTAGCTTTAAGTAAAAGGCAGAAACGTCAGGGAACGGGGCTGCAGTGTGCCGATGCTGTGGAGAGTCAAGACAGAGTGTGCCCTGAAGACTAAGCAGCCTGACTGTGCAGATGCATGGCTGATTTAATTTCTTACTACTGATCACAGCCAGCAATCCTCTTGTCCTGCTGGTTGTCCTGCACGCAGCTTCATGCTGGTACCAGCGCTTGTGCATTCACACAGTAACCTCCTCCACGTTAACGGATGATCTTGCAGTGCATTTTGTGTTGGCTTAGGTTTCAGCTCGATTCCCATGAGATGCAGCTCTTTGTGCGAGAGCGAGGGCAAGGGGAGGGACCACAACGGAGAGCTGAAAGGGAAATACTTAACCTTTCAGCAGCAGGATAAGCTTAGTAAGATCAGCTTAAACCAATCACAAAACTACACCTCCGTAATTTGGTGGGTGTTTTAACCTAGTAAAAACTAATGCTGGTACCAAAAGAATAAGTCCAGTGTCTCCCTGGTTGTCTGTTCCAAAACCACCCTCATGCTGCTGGTCCCACAGTGAACTGGCACAGCAGCAGAAGCCCTTCGTTTCCAGAGCAGTTGTCAGCTGGATCAGTTCCCTACCTGATTTCCTAAATTGCTGCAGAAAGTTTTGTAGGGGCAGAGAGAGGAATGTCACAGCCAGGTGCAGATGCTGCCAGCTTGATTCCATGGCAGCATCAGTTGATCCACTTCAGGGCTGAATGTGCTTGCTGCATTACAGACAAGGTGTAGGCAACAGTGATAGATTTGAATATGGTAAGAAATGAGAATTAAAAGGAAACCTGGGCAAAGTAAATCTTAGCTTCTGTGCCTTTAAAAGCAAACAAGTACATATGCACACACAACTTTATTGACTATTTTGTGGGTATCTAATAATGTTTTCAAAGAGATTTGGGAGGTGATGAATTTGACGAGTGTCGGTTCGTATGAGGACACACAGAAGTCTGAGAGGAAGAGGCATCTTACACTAACTGAAACGTGTGCGTCCTAAGACAATCCTGTAGAGCCTGTGGCTTGGGAGCAGGCATTTGGCAGTTCTGCACCAGACTGGGACAACTCCAGAGCGAGGACAGCTCTGTACTGGCACTGCTTGGCTGTGGTCGTTTTCACTGCAGTTTAGGAGGTTACCAAGGCCAGCTGCCTGCTCTGCCTCTGCAGCACAGAAGCAACAGCAGGATGAAGGAGATGCCTTCTGTGTCAGGCTGCCACTGGCAGCACTTAATGATTTGAGTACTAATCAAATCGTTGATACAGCTTGCTGTGTGGTAGACAGCATGTTTAGAAAAAGTAGAAGATTGCATTAGAAGAGGCAGATTGAGAAGCGGCTTGAGGGATTTGAATTTGATGAGAGTAGGTCAAAGAACTAAGATAGGAGAAAGGGCTTTGCTCTAGCATGACAGATGGGTGTGAGCCCGGCAATCCTTCCTTCAGTTGGGAAGCAAATACTAGTTTCAGTGGCAGACATACAGCTTCTGGTAACAGGTATGGAAGTACTAAAGGCTGGCAAGAGCTGTCATAGGAAGGCTGTGTTCCAGGTGATTTGAAAAGTGGTAGTTAGTGTCCAAGTTTAAAACAATATGCACATAGCAGTGTTAGGTCTGCCTACATCTACTGAGCTGCCTGATGTACAGGCAAGGTGTTGCCGTTGCTCAAAATAAATGAGAAGAAAAGGTGCATTAACTAGATTGATGGTGTCTGGGTATGTATCAGAAATGCAAATAATCACAATTGGACGTAACGGAGTCAAAATGCTACATAGGAACTGCCTACTTGTATAAAGATTTTCTTCGTTTCAATGAAATGCTGGAGTGAAAAATTCCCATGTTTTTATATGAGCTACAGTATCACTCTGTCATACCCTGCAGTGCCTCAGGACTAGGATTACTTCCTGACCAACAGAGACAACTTCTGCTCCATCAACAGCACCAGCAATTCCAGCAATTACTAAGTACTCAGCAACTCACATCAGTAAGTTTTCCAGTTAATTATAACTTATTCTTCTTGTATAGCCTAAGGCATGAATAGATTCCCTACTCCAAAACAAACATTAGGAATGTGTTTAACTTGATATTACAGCTTTTGAAAATTTTCAGTTGTTTCAGTCTTTCAGGATGTCAGTCACACTACAGCTGCTGGGCTCCATGTATTGCTGTCAGAATTGCTCCCTGACCCCTTCAGTCCCGTTTTGCCCCTTGTGGGCCTGGTGCTTTGTGTCTCTCAGCATTAGCTGTGGGCAGTGGGGTCTGAGACCATTTGGTGGTTCTAACAATATGCAAAGTGAAGCTCTGTTGCCACTAGGGCTGCAGTGTGAAACATGTTGGGAATCACCACAAATTGTCTTTGCTCCCCTTTTCAGTAGAGGCACGTCATAGGTAACTGGTTTTGCTATTTGTTCTGTCAGTTGTGCACTGTTAGTACTGGTTTAATATTCTTCTCAGATATGTTTCTTTTGATAGGGACTTGCTGAAGCCAGCAGGCTTAGCTGAACTTCTGCTGAGCAACTGATTTCAGGAAGTTTATTAATAGACACTTTCTTCCCTTTCCTCCAGTCTTGTGGAACCTCGTTAGTGTAAAATAAATCAGCTGGGATTAGGTTAAGGGTTGTGCTGATGGAGGATACGCAAGAACCCAACGAGAAGCTGTTACTCAGTAACTAATTCTTGGTTATTCCCCCTCCCTCTTCCCCCATCTCATTCCTCAAGGAACAACATCAGGCCCTTCTGTATCAGCTAGTACAGCAGCACCACCACCACCAACACCACCATCAGTCCGAAGTACAGCAACTGCAGATTACTGGAGGAGCACAGATTCCCATAAACAACTTACTTTCAGGCACGCAGGCATCACCACTTAATGCAGCTTCTACCAACCCATTCCTGTCAATTCACGGAGATAATGCAGCTCAGAAGGTGACAGTAAGTATATTTCTCACCTCGTTTTCAGTGGAGTATCTTCATAATGTAACTAAGTGATAGGAAGCAAGTTATGTGCATGTTTCACAACTCAAGGATGGGGATTTTTTCATTATTTTTTATGTTTTTCTGAAGCTTTGAAGTGCAGTTAATGAGCTTCAGAACTCATCCTGTAGGTGACAGACATCTTGTAGATGCCTTGTTGCACGCTCCTGCTTCCTGAATTAGGACTCCAGTGACTCCTGCCTTCCCCTTGTAACACCATAACCCAGTCCTCAGCCCTCCTCCTTCCCCAGCTTTGCATGTTGTCGTGTCGGTCCTCCCTGTTACCACTTCACTTGGAGAACTTTTCCTCACTGGGCTGCAGGGGTTGGCTGACAGCTTGAGAGATGAGGAGCCCATTGCTGGGACAGTGAAATACGTAATTGGAGAATGGTTGTGTGTGTCTTGGATCTGGCATGGGAAAGTGAGTCTGTACACTGGCAGACTAAGCAACTCCTCCTTTGCTTGTTACAGCAATAAAACCTTTCCTGGACAGAAAAAAAGGCAAGACATTTTTTCCAGCAAAGATGTTCCATTTTCTTCAACTTTTGCCCTGTAACCTCCATCCCCAAGGGACGAATTCTTTCTTTATTACTCTTCAAGGAGTGAAAGAATAGACTTCATTCTCTCAGGGTCATACAATTAAGATAAGAGAGGATGAAGGGAAGGAGCATATGGAACTTGTAAAATCAAGAGGAGTAGAACAGGAAGACAAAGTTCCAGTATTTCTTGGAGGACTCACGAAGTGGCAACAGTAGCAAGAAAAAGGAAGCTTGTCTGCAACAGTAGGTGGGAAGAGTTTGGGGCCGCATTGGCTGCCCCTCTGCTCCTTGTTCACAGAGCCTGAGAATACGTTAGGGGCACCGTGGGCAGCTGGGCCTTGGATGGTGCTTACCCAGAAGGAGGAGAGAGACAAAAGATGATGAATTTTTGAGATGGTTTTCCTAAATTCAGCTCCCTTCTGTTCAGAAATATGGGCCTTTGCTTTTATTAAGTTGTGTGGGTGTCATCATTATTGCTTTCCAGCCTGGTCCTTTACTGTGATGCTGCAAACCATAGTACAACCCACAGTACAGGGTAAGGTCATCTTTCCTGGTCACCAGCTGGAGGAGCAGAAGGGCTGTAGCACAGGACTTTGCTCAGTGCTTTTGCTCCTCTTAGAAATGTAAGAGTTGGTTCTTGTATGTTTCAAATTTATCTCCATTTTATGCAAATTGGTAGTGAATGAGGTTGAGACCATCCATTTGCTTGGCACCAGAGCAAACCATTTTATGTGATGTACTTGCTTTGAATGGTTTGAAATGGCTCTTACTGGCTCTGGAGATGGTGGCCAGGCAGCAGTCATTTTACCAACATGCTGTTATATTTTTTTCTTAGAAGATTTAGCTGTAAACAGTTCAAGGAAATCTGACAACATCTTCTAACTGAAACCCTTAGAAATATATACGTATTTTCTGAAATTGCTTTTTTTTTTAATTTAAAGGTTAGATTTGAGAGAGATTGCATTTGATTGTTGAACTATTTTAATCCAAGAATTTAAAGTAAACTCTCTGTCTGCAGAAAGTTTGGATGTTTGAACCTCATTTCAAATTGGCAGAGAGTTTTCAAACATCTCTGAGTGCTCAGAAGATGAAGTGAGGCTTTTGCTCAGTTGGGTTCAGTATTTACAGGAAATGTCTTTCCCACAATTTATGAAAGAAACTCAACCGTGGCAGGGACAGAATGGAAACAGCATTTCTGTGCTGTTGGAAAAGGATAGATTTTAACCCTCTAGGGGAACAGCGAAGGCCACCTGTTTTTCTTGACCATCATGGGGACACAAGGGCACACCAATAGCTGGGGCAGAAAGTCCTGTTGGAAATGAAAGCACAAGCCAAACTTGAGCATTGCAGTGTGAGCTCCAGCTGTGAGTTTTGCAAGTGTAGAACTGCTCCTGTAATTATTCTTTCCCACTTCTTATTCGGATACATAATCAGTCTTTGCTGTGCAAAAGTTCCCGACCCACTATTTAGATAGCTGAATTCACTTTACCTCGTCTGCTTTGTGTGCTGTGTATTTCATTTCTGCTTTATTTGCAGTTTGGCTTTACTTAGCTCTGTATTTTATAATCTGATTTTTAGAAGTATTTTCTCTTACACAGAGGCTCAATGATAAAACTGGACCAGTTGCATCAGAGAAGAGTTGACATTTGAGTGATACTTGAGAACTGCACGTCCTGCTGTGATAGCACTTCATCTGCCTGCAGACTGCAGCTTTCCTTTCTGCAGATATGAAGAAATGCAACAAGGAACTCTTACTGCACAGCAAAAGGTTAATAATTTTCATAAGGATATTTTTGGTAGGCTTTGATTTGCTTTCTTGTTGCACTAAAATGGATATAATTTTTAATGTTTGACTGTGAAATAGATAAAACTGCAAACCACAGTTATTTTGTCAGTCCAAAAATGGTAGTGAGTACAAGTTAAACCACAGAAAAACGTACACATGACTTATCAGTGCTAATGTTCAACTCTAGAGGCTAGAGAACTGTCTGCAGGCACACGTTACCTAGATTTTGGAGCAGGAGGGTTTCTTTGTTTTGTTAATTAAAAAGCTCCACAGAAGCCCAAATGTAGCGTCTGATCTCTGCCGCAGTTGCAATCTATCCTTCAGACTAAGCTGGCAATGGCAGTCTGGACTTGCTGTTTGCTGTTTCCTTTTACACACACACACACTCATTTGGAAATCTGACTCACGAGGGAATCTATTGTGAACTTTTATTCCTTTAAATTCCTGTTGTTATATAGTGGGAGTTTTTCCTGAGTAAGAATTACAGTATGGAATCCAAAGTTGATTAATTTTGGCGTAGGTTGTAGAGTGCTGAGGTTTTTAAAGGAACTGGTTTGGTTCCAGCAACAAAGTTTTCTTACCAGATGAGAAGGCCACACTGGAAGAATTAGGAGTAGTGTTTGGCCTAAACCAAGTGCCTGTTGCTACCTCCCTTCGTTGGAATGGCTGCCAACAGCTGACGATGCACTAGCCGTGTCCTTGTGAGCAGCAGTAAGAGTCGGTGTTGCACCAGCAGCCTTGTCCTTCTGCCTTTACTCCAAGTGTTTATACCACTGTAGATAGCTCAGGCAGATTGTTACCTGGGTCCTTTTCACTAATGAACTACCAAAAAGTGAGTGAGGGTTTCCCACTACAATTATCAATGGTCGAAACGGACGGGCTCGTGTTCAACGGTGGCTGATGCGATGGCGTGACTCGATGCAGGGTGGTGTTCAATTGGGGTAATGACCACTAATCAGTGCTACGGTGGGAATTATTAGGGGAAGAGACCCAGCTGTATTTAGACCTCCACTGTGTACTTATTTGGAAGAACATGTTAATTCTGCAATATGTTTCTTAGTTAAACATTGCACAGTTCTTACCTCATTTCTGTAAATAAAGTTTTGTGAATCTGTTTTGTATTGTGAAGAATTCATAAAAAAACATTGATATTTTGATTTGTAATATTTCTAATTAGTAGATTTAATTGAAGAAGTAAAAATAATTTATTTTTATATGTTCGGGGGAATTTTTTAAAAATGTCACAGATCACTTTTGTAGATACTTTACAAAAGTCAAACCGGTGGTTTATTTTACCCTCTCGCCCCACCGGTGAATATTCTGTAACAATTTGTACAAAAGGTAAGATGGAAATGTGCTGTTATTTTGACTAGGTGTAAAATTCCAAGTGTATGAAAAGATATGTACAAAGCTTTTGTTAATAAACTTTAATAATGTTTACAGTTGCACACTGGTTGTGTGAATGTGAGTCTTGCAGAAAACGCCGCCGCTGTGGCTAAAGTTGCTCTGGCTGCTACAACTCCATCCAGCAACTCTGCAAAGACCTTTCTCAGTTTCAGCTTTCAGGAGCCACGGGTGGAGCTCCTTGCAGTGCTGCTTGGCTGCTGGCAGCCCTTTCTCCTTCACTCTGCAGAGAGTAGCTGCTGTGAAACTGCACAAGGGGTGAGAGGTGAGCTGCTGCACTGATGGCCCACGCTGATGCTGAGAGCTCCGTAGTGCCTGTGCTGAGATGATGGAGCGCTTTGGTCATTGCTGGAATTGCATTTTCTATAAAATGAGCTCACTTCTTTCCAGAAATTTTGTGTGCCGTCCATGCAGATGTTGGTAAACACAGCAGGAGCTTCACTGAAGTTCCTTACAATTGTTTGTTCTTTGTGGCCCAGGCCTCAAACTGAGACAGCTTTTGGGACAAGCAGCTCTGAGCTGCTGCTGTGGGCTGTGCCACTTGTATGCTGCCTCCTCTGCTCCAGTTCTGAGGAGCAAACATTCCTATTTTCAAATGCGGAAAAGTGGAGTCCTGAAAGAAGGCTGGTAAGTGAACAAGCTCAGAATTAATAAAACATCTTTTTGTTACAGCTGGATCACCACTAACCCTTGCCCATCTCAGTGGCTCTTTGGCAACAGAGCCGTCTAGGAAAGATTCCCTTGTTGCTAACTGTTGATTGTGACTGTTCTGTGCAGTTGGGGCAGAGGCTGAGGAACAGTGGTTGTCACAAGCTCCACTGACTATGGACTGACAGCTCTAGAAGCAGGCACCATTTGCCCCCCTTGTGGAACGGCACTGCGCTCATGCTGCTGTTGGAGCAGTCGGTACTCAGAGTTGTGGCATGTAAACTCTGTGCCCCTACATTTATGCTTCTTACTGCCTGAGGGAGGGGGAGAACAGCCCAAGGTGCACCCGAGTGCTTCCAAGTAATCCTGAGCACCCCTTCTACTGCAGTTGTGGAATTGAGCATTAAGTACCCGTAGCTTTATGGATCCTTATGGCAGAGATAAGTATCAGCCCCACAGTATCTTTTCCCTGCATTTTCTTCTATAGGGACATGGTCAAGAGGGCAGTGTCCTTGCCTAGAGCAGGGAGTTGGAACTAGGTGATCTTAGAGGTCTCTTCCAACCCAAACCATTCTGATTCTTTAAGAGGGCCCTACCTCATTTCTGCCATCTGTTTCCTGGTCAGATGCAGAGTAGCATGAAAACAACAAAGGTGGAGTGAAACTGCCAAATTCAGGGCAGTCTCAACTTCTCAGTATGTCAGAGGCTGGTGTCACAAGCCCAAGATGGTGGTGGATGTTGTACAGTGCTTGTATTTCTGATGGACAGAAAATCAGCAGGAAAGTAATGAAAAGGACTGTTCTGACATTAAGCAAAACCGATTTGCTCGCCTTTATAGAAGGAGACCACATCAAAGCCAAGTTCACATGAAGGCCAGATGCAGTCAAAAACCAACCTTGTTTCAGTGACTTTGCAGATCCTGACATCAAAGATGCCGGTCTTTGGCAGCAGTTCAATAGGAACCATTCCCCATGCAGTGACACAAGAGCAGACCATGGGGCAGTTAGTTCTGCCAGCAGGATCGATGCACATCCCTTCCCCTGCCAGCTTGCTGCTACTTCTGCACCTCCATAGGCCTGTGCTGTGGGCAGGGTGTGCTTCTGGCCTGGTGGCCACCATCCATCACTTCCATCCAGGAATGGCCAACGCCATGTGTCAGCATTCCCACTCAGACCAGTTCCATGAATGCTGTGCCTCTATTGCTTCAGAGATTCAACCTGACAGGTGTGACACAAGGAGGGGCAGCTGGGCCACGCCATAAAGGATGTGCCTTCAGATAAACTGCGTTTGTCACACTGGCGCTAACAAAACAGTTTTTTGTCAGGCGCACTGCTTGAAGTATCCCAGTAAGAATGGGCTAACCAACAAAAATGTTTCTTACCCATAAGAGGCGTGCACTTCCTTGATGTGTGCCTCCCTATGCAGAAGCTCCAGGGCTCAGAGAAGCTGAAGGTGTTGGGCACTCAGTGTAAAGCAGGCAAGTCTCACACAGAGCTTGTATGTGGGTTTTAAAGATTTCCACTGATAAAAGCATCAAGTTCTTTCCAAGTCCGTACTCCTTTCCCTGTTATTTATTGTTACGTTCCACTCTTTCCTTACAGTCTAAGCTTAATTTCCATCTATTACGAAAAAACATTCCACATGTTAAAGAAACAAATACAGAACACTGCCATCTTTCCTCATCATTTCTCCCTTACAGTTTTAAGGAAATGGGAACAAATGTGGTGAGATGCCCAGCATCTGTCAGCAGCAGCACAATGGGCAAACTGTTAGCAGGGACAGTATCAGCACAAAGGCTGGGACAGCAGTAAGGAATTCTGGCCATCAAGCTCCAAGCCCTGAGTTCTGATGTGCTCTTCTGATTTTTCATTTAATTTTAAGTAAGTTGAAACTCAAAGGCTCCTCAGAACCCTGGCTTAAATCAGAATGGGGGTGGTAAATAATTCTTTAAAGAATCTTTAATGTTTTCTGCAAAATACTATAATCAGTGTTCTGATTTGCTGATATTGTTTTACAGCCCATTAAGTACCCACCACCCCCATTTTTAAGGGTTAGCATAATTTTTTCAAAGTTAGTTATGAAATACAACATAGCAGATAACGAATGGCAATTCTTACTGCCTGTGCTTCACATGTGAAATCAAACCGAATGCAGCAGATATAAATACCAAATTACGAGGGATCTTTAAATGTCCTTATATTCTGTACCCACACTGGCTGTAACCAATGTTGCAGTATGCAGTCAGTGGGTTACCTGAAGGCCCATTCCTCTTTCAGACATCAGCACCTGTCCACGTAAGCAGCTCCTACACAAAAGTACACCTCCGTTCTGCAACACACAAAAGAGTTGGTAAGATGGCAAAAGATTTATTGATACTTTCTTTTACTAAGGCACGTGACGTATAGAAATACCGAGGTACAAAAATGCAGTTTCCTGCATACAAGTTTTACAACCCCATTTTGACAAAGATGATGTAGATTCTTCCGCTCAGAGCACTCAGCTTTTGGCCATTTTTTTCTTTTGTACCAGTTCAACAAGCAACTTGTATCTTGCTATACACTCCTCCTAAAAGGAAAACAAACGTTAACTTGATCAATTAGAGGAAAAGAAAGAAAACCAGAGTGTGGCACTTTTATAATGCAGGTAAAACTTAAAGCAATACCAAAGTTACTCATGCAGTGAATTTCAGAAGGATAATCTACATGTGTGAGAAGTGGATTAGAAAAACAAACTTTTGATTGACGTTTCTTACTGGGTAATTTCTCTCTTCCAAGAGCACACCACACCAAGAAATCTCCTGCCTGCTATTTCTATGCAATGCCTGTAAATGCAGCTGTACAGTTGTACTGTACGAGCCCTTCCAGAACAGTTACTCAGGTGTGAGCCGCACTGCAAGGCACTTTGCTCTACTAGAGATGAGTTTCTGCAGCCATCTCGAGCAGCACCAGCTGCCATCTCTGCTGATGCACAGCTTCAGAGCCAGAGAGTGCCTGCAGCCCCTGCCCACCCCTCTTGCTTCCTCACTGTTTTTGGCACAAGTAAAATATGGATTTTCTGCAGCTACAATGACCGAGCACACAAACGGAGCTAGCACAGCTCTATCAATCACAGCCAATCCTATTTTAAAAAGTACACTTGCAAAAAGAGAGCATTTACAACCTGCAGCTGGATTACTAGTGTGCTGCTGAGATGGGATGAGAAGGGTACGGTAAAAACGCAAGCAAAGGGGGTCATCAACAACTGGTTACCAACTCTGAATCAAAATTAGTTTCAAAATGTAGTTTGTCTGCAACAGAAAATCTGGAAGGCATAGGAAAGGGAGGTGTTCTGAATGAAACAGGAGTTACTTCAACATTTCTGCAACATATTAAGCAGACTGATCTAATGGAAAATACCTTCAATAATCAGCAAATGTGACAGTAATGGTTTGACGTCTTGACTCATGGCTACAGGTGAAGTAATGCCCCCACTTTGCTGCACTGCCCTTCAGTCTTTAAGATATTCATAAGTGGGTAGAACAAACATTTCCTCCTTATTTACATTCTAATTCTAACAACAGCAACTGTACCTTGCTTTTTCCAGGAACACATTTTGCTATTTTGTCCCAGCGGTCCGACGTTCCCTTTGGATACTGCTGCAAGGCCATTTCCAGAAGCTTCTGTTGGTTCTGAGTCCACAGTTCTTCTAAGGCACGGCTCTTCTCTCTTTTTCTGCCCTCGTCATCGCTTTCTTCCTCCTGTTCTGTGTTATCGAAATCCTTCTGGCGTCTCCCTCTGCCCTTCTCCTCCAATCCCTCTTTTGTTGCTGCTGGCACCATTTCGGGTGCTTTGGGAACCTTCCGCCTGCGATGCCTGGTCTCACCAGCACTGCCCTCCTTGGGATCCGTTTGGGCATCTGTCTGTTCTGGGCTGTGACTGAAGTTCCCCTCCTCCTCCTCCTCTTCCTCCTCTCTTTCCCTCTGCGTGATGATGTGGTCTGGTAGATTCATGGAGACTTTGGCATTCTTGGAATTCTGGGCCAAGGTTTTAAGCTCGGAGAGCCTGGTGACACCTGTTTAAAGCACTGCTGTTATATTTCTAAATAAATAAACCATAAACAAGAGGTTCTACAAATAGCAGGTACTTGCAACAGCGCGGAAAGCAGGAAGCCCTTACAGATCACGCTAAATTCCTCATGTTTATCCAGAAATCAAGGCATTTGTATGAAGCAACGAACTTAGTCAGTTAGGACTGGTACATGTGAAGTAACAAGTAAATTACCACACTGACAAACAACAGAACAGCATCAACAAATGAACAAATCACAGAATCACACAATCACAAAATGGCCAGGGTTGGAAGGGACCTCAAGGATCATGAATCTCCAACCCCCCTGCCACATGCAGGGGCACCAACCTCCCCATTTAATACTAGACCAGGCTGCCCAGGGCCCCATCCAGTCTGGCCTTGAACACCTCCAGGGACGGGGCATCCACGACCTCTCTGGGCAGCCTGTGCCAGCACCTCACCACTCTCTCCGTAAAGAATTTCCCCAACATCCAACCTAAATCGTCCCTCCCTCAACTTAAAACTATCTCCCTATGTCCTACTGTTATCAATCCTTTCAGAGAGTTGATTCCCCTCCTGTTTGTAGGCTCCCTTTACATACTGAAAGGCTGCAATGAGGTCACCCCACAGCCCTCTTTTCTCCAGGCTGAACAAGCCCAGCTCCCTCAGCTTGTCTTCGTAGGGAGTTGCTCCAGCTCCCAGATCACCTTTGTGGCTCTCCTCTGGACCCTCTCCAACAGCTCCCTGTCTTTCTTGTACTGGGAGCTCCAGACCTGGATGCAGTGCTCCAGATGGGGCCTCACAAGAGCAGAGTAGAGGGGGACAATCACCTCCCTGTCCCTGCTGGCCACCCCTCTTCTGATGGAGCCCAGGATACCATTTGCTTTCTGAGCCGCAAGGGCACACTGCTGGCTCATGTTAAGTTTTTCATCCATCAGGACCTGCAGGTCTTTCTCTGCAGGGCTGCTCTCAAGGACCGCTCCTTCCAGCCTGTATGGATGCCTGGGATTCCTCCGGCCCAAGTGCAAAACCTTGCACTTTGCTGTATTCAACCTCATCAGGTTCACCTGGGCCCACCTTTCAAGTCTGTTGAGGTCTCTCTGAACAAAGCCCACACTAAACTGAATAAGAAGGGCTGGGAGGAGGTATCTACAAAGGCAGCATTCCCTCAGAGTATGTCAGGTCTTCTTGTTTTTAGCAAGGCAGGCTACAAGAATCTCTGCAGAACACATGCTGAAAGTGACCAAATGCACCCATGTGCATGCAGCTATCTAAACACAGTGCTCCCTACAAGTGGTGTGGAGGCAGCACACACCTGGTGTATACGTCACAGAGTCCTTCACCTGTTTGGCTTTCATGGTGACCTGCATAGAAGACAGAGAAAAAAAGGGACTATTAAAAAATTACATTTATCACACGAGAATCCATACATGCAGAATCCCTGCTTTGTCCTCTCTCTTAATATCTGCATCTGTGATTTGGGGAGAACTAACAACACAATGAGTGTTTTCCTCACTGAATCACACAGAATCACAGAAAGGCCTGGGTTGCTGGAAGGCACCTCAAGGATCATGAATCTCCAACCCTCTGCCACAGGCAGGGTCAACAACCTCCCCATTTAATACCAGGCCAGGCTGCCCAGGGCCCCATCCAGCCTGGCCTTGAACACCTCCAGTGATGGGGCATCCACAACCTCTCTGGGCAGCCCCACCAAGAATGTGAAGCTTTGCCAATTTGCAGACCTCAGTGCAGATCACATAGAACACAGACTCAAATTAAAGTACTTGGATTCTTAATTGCTTAAGAAGTGTGCTGTGTCAATGACCTGCAGGATTCAAGTCTCATGTAAAAACATTTTAAATGTCTTTTTTTTTTAAGAATGTGAGTGAAGCCATACACTGAAATTAAGCAGTCTGAGCCACCCAAACAAAAAATAAAACAGGGCACTTACAGAGGTAACAGAGCACACACATGCAATGGGGACACCCCGCTGTCCGTACCCAGGGCTGCAGATGTGAACAGCCCATTGGACTTCATTCTGCACTGAGCAGCACACTGCCACTTGAAGTCAGAAATTCCCACGCGTGTTCCCATTCAGCCTCGAATGAATCACTTCTGGAGCCCTGCACAGACCTCTGCTGCCCTGGCTGACCATGCTAAGGGCAGCAGACTCCTCTCCCTACGCAGAGCAGCGCTGGGGGAGAACAGCCCACACCGTGCAGCACTTCTCTAAAGAACAGGAAAGATCTCCCCCATAAATTAAACCACATTTTCAGGGATGATTAAATTTAAATGAGAACTCCATGGACAAAAAAAAAAAAAAAATCCTTGCTCTAATTAACCAAAGTCTTTATCCAGAGATAGACATCTGGCATAAAAAAACCCAGTACTACTGCTGCAGTGTGATAAACTTTTAATCGTTTGAAGAGGAGAAGCATAAGAACACCAAGATGAGCACACCAAACCTTCTGCCATCTGCACGGTGCCAAAAACTGACGGACCCCCACAGAAAGGGACAACCCACTAACAAAGAAAAAGCAACTCTCCTCAAAGAGCTGAGAGTCTAAATTCATCCAAACCTAAATATCCGAGTTCCCCTTCCGCTGTTAGCAGAACAGCTCTGTGCGCCCGCACTGTAAAAGGCAAACTGGAGGGGAACACATTGCTGATTGCTGAACACAACTCATCCTACGCAGTGGCCTGTTACGCATCTCCGAAATTATCTTCATCTAAAGCAGATTATAATGATTACTTTGAAAAGTGAGGAGAACTGGTCATGTGAGAGCGCAGTGGATCGTTTAGAGCTGCAGTGATGCAGGGGATTCACCACAAGTACAACGAAGCATTGTCTGTGCTCACATATTCCAGACAGCTGACACTAACCCAGTCTGCTATTTTTAAACTTCCTTCCAAGACTTGCAAGCTGCTCAGATGACCAAGAAGAGAGGAAAAGAGACAGGACATTTCCCTGAGCCAAAGAGAGCCAAGCAAGCAGCCAGCAGCCTCAACGCCACCGTTCTGCCTTCTGCGTGCTGAAGCGCCGATGTCGCAGCAGGCTGCCAATTACTGCCTCGTCCTTCAACCTGGGACTACACATGCAACAGAAACTTACATTGGAAGAAGTGCAAGTCAGTATCCTGGATTCGAGTGCCCTTTACAGGATGGATGTTCCCAAATTAGGCTAGTGCTGGTATCCAACAATAGACACAAGTTTTGCTGCATGTTGCATCCAACTGAATTAGAATCTAAAATGGCTCTCTCCACTAGAGCAGTGAAGGACTTCAGCTTACTCCAAGATCCTGACGGTATTTCACATTCCTCCATATGTGAGAAATACCAGCCTCACCTCAGCTTATCTTTCTTTGAGTGACTCCAGCACCAGTATCTTTGCCAGCCCAGTTTTACAATCTGTACTAAGTTACTGCACCTATCGCACAGGACTTTTGTAGGCACTATGATAATCGTTTATGGACTTTCAATTTGAACATTCAGCAGGTAGTCCAGAAACAACAGCTATGTGTAAGGTTTGGATATTGAGAATCTACGATACCAGGTCCTGAACAAGCTCTGTCAAACACCAACTGCTGACATAACTCCGACAGCTCACCAACAGCATCACTACCAGCATTCCCATATTCCATAAGATGATTTAGCTATTATCTGTTATCCTTTCTTCCTCACTTTTTTTTTTTTTTAAATCAGCTTTCTTCTTTTCTAGTTGTTATGCAAAATCCTGGTTTACTCTAGCTCCTCTCACTCAGAGCTCAGGTACCAAGTATACAGACTTAGGACTTATTTGTCCATCAGCTCCAACTGTCACTGCTGTTACAGATGCTGACACAGGTGAAGAATCGTAACATGTCAGCATTAACCTATTAAGGATTATGAGGGACCCATCCTATGGAATGTATGAAATCTGTATTTCACTTTGATCTGTTTGAGTTTAATCACTGCTCTTGCCACTCACATTTGCAGTCACCTCTGGTGCCAGCTCCTCCATACAGTGACAGCCCTAACATCAATCACTGCTTACCAGTGCTGAGCAGGGTTATCTACTGGGTAGCTCTTAGCAGCTATTTTGCAGAGCAGAAGTTGCTCCGTTGCATTCTCAACTCTACTTCTTATCATAACTTGCTTCGATTTATTACTCTTTCATTCAGCAGCAGATAACATACTCGGAAATACTATTATTCAAAGCATGAAGCAGTTGTAGCATTATGCTTCTAATTATTACTGACAATTGCTAGTGCAAAATGCTATAAATTATAGTTGTAATGGATACTGCACTGTGAGTTTTACCATTACTGTAAAAAGTTGTGCTAAAAGCCTGTTGTTATTTGACAACGGCTTTCATCAAAGTATTAGTCAGCTCTGAAGAAAACCTGGCTCTGGGAACACCTTAAATAATAAACATCATGACTCTGAAATGGATTTAAAACAGAAGAGGGCAGTTCTCCTACTTCCACAAATAATTTTACTGCTGGAAAGGCATACTGCATTATTTTATAGGAATCAGCTTCAATCTTTGCTGTTTCTACACCCAAACAACCCAGGCATCCTTGTAGTTCTCTGGGGATAACACAAGTCACAAATGAAGTCAGGTAATCAAAAACACAATGAAATATTTTCTTAGACAAAGGAAGATGAGAAAAAATGTTTGCTACAAGCAATCATTACTGAAGTAGACAGTGAACAGTCTGACTGTGGGACACATAGAAAGAAGCCACAGGAACAGTTTGCTTCTGTGAACTCCTGTCTGAATTCAGTTTCAATCGCACTCCAGCTACAAAAAGATCTTACTGAAAGCTCGGATTAGCGGGATGATTTTACGCAATGAAAGCCAGGCAGAGCTGGCTTCCTCTTGTACTCCTGACAATTAGCCTGGATCACAAGACCAGTTGCTACTCAACAAGACACCTAGCAGTAAAAACATTCCTCATCCTCACCAACCTGATGTTAAATCTCGTTACCCTGGACACCTGCCACCTCTTTCAGATGGGACAATCAATGCATCAGAGATGTACGGGAGAAAAAAGTATTATTCAGAGTCAGCTTAAAAGGCTTTTGGCAGCATAGGCAAAATTCAGGTTTGCTATCACATGGGTGAGAGGCTACACTTTTTGTTCTGCTGGGAAGGCAGGCATAAAAAAGCACGGAATTGTGACTGGCCTAGGGGGAAAACCCTGTAAAGTCAGGTACAGTGATCTTACCCACGCTGAACAGCCAGAAACAGCCCATTTGCAGAAGGTGAAGATCAAATTCCCCATTCCCACAGCAGCAGCCACAAAATAAGCTGGCCCTTCCACAACCATGGTCAGCCCCCCTTTGCAGGGCTCTGCAGTGGCCAATGAGGCTTTGAGGCCTTTCCCACCCTGCTGCCTCCAGGCACTCCTGGATACAATACTATTCTGATCAGGGCTGCGCCAGGTAAATACAGAAGTACAAGTCTCCTGTGTTCTGAAAACACTCTGAAAAACATGAGTAGACAAAGAGACAACTCATGTCACTTGGCTCCCAGATATATCTAACTTTGCAAAGCAGGACGACATGTTGGTGTGCTGCTGCCAAGCCAACACACTGACAAAGCTGTTTACTACTCTTAGCATCTTCCTGAGCAAAAGCTATCTACGACGCTGCCTGAATTTCTCAGCATCATCTACCAGAGACCTGCTGTCTCCTAGCAGTGTTCTGCACAGCCAGTTGTTACCTTTCTGCTCTTCATCTATTTATGTTGAGCAAAAACATCCAAGATCTGTGGAATTACAGAAAAAAGTATAGGTACAGCCTGGAAGCAGTGAAGCTAATATGCAGCAAAGTGAAATTTTTTTGAATCTGTGAGGCTAATTTGAGCCAAAATCACATTGTTCTCAAAAAGGAAAGCCAGATACAGAAGGACATTCAATTATTTCCTGCTCTTGTCCCAGAAATAGACTTTGCTGATCTTTAGAAACAGTGCAGAAAAAGCTGCCAAATTCGAGGTTCACTCCTTACAGGCAAAGCATTACTTGTTGCACTGAATTGATATCCCAGTCTAGATCTAAACAGCTTATTCACAGCAACCATAACTGCATCAAGAATGGTTTGACCCAATTCAGCAAACTATAGTGACTCACTGTTTTATTTTCATGTGGCAGACTCAAAATTTGTCGCTTTATAAAATGCCTTCCCGTAAATTTACTACAAGATTGCTAGAACTGTCTTCCAGCTTTAGCAGACTGGTGAAACATCAAGCCAAATCATTCTGCTTCTTTTCTTTTTAAACAACTTATTTCCAACTTAGTAGATCTCTAGAAATGAAGTAGTATAAATTAGAAGACATACTTTTGCTCTGGCCCTGCTTCTAACCATTTGCTTAGTAGATTGTTACCACTTTTTCCAAAAGAGTGCAATATAACCAGTCAATGAGGCCAACAAGCTTTTGTTCTTGAAAGTACTGAGAGACAAATTACGAACTGGATTTGCTTAGATCAGCCACTGCCAGCCTGCAACAGTATGGCTCTCTTATGGTTACGACCTCTGAAGCTGTGTGTGATTGCAAACCTTGCCACAGCCAACGAGAGCAGGCAGCTACAGCAGAAACACCACAGCTGTGTGTTTAGTGATGAGGCAGTCTAAGACGAGGCCTAAAGCACTGCGTTTAGAACATCAGTTGCTCTTTAGGTGCCCGAAGAGTTAATTTAAAACAGAAGAATAATTGCTCCCTTTTTTCAGGACTAAGAGGAAAAACTCAATGCCCAGAACTGTCATGATATTGGAGACTTCAAACTACGCCTCTTTTTTCTTTGACAGTCAAAATCTACATTTGCGAGTCTTCAGCTCAGTACCGTGGAAACTCAGGTAACACAGAGGAGCTGAGCTCAAACGCCCTTTGCAAGAATTGCTTGGGCATTTTATGACCTTTGGTGCAAAATGCATTACCTTTCCTAAGAGCTGGAAGATTTGAATTCTGCAAAGGAATTTAAACTCAGCTTGTCAGGACGTACATGGAATGTTTTGTTATTCAAGCTACACTGCAAAGTTATAGCAGCATTGTCCTGAACCGCTGTATAAGACATGTATTTGAATTAAAGTTGGTGTCCCACTGGCTTCTGCAAATAGCTTTCTCCTTTAAGTGACAGGAATGCTCTTGTCATGCCTAGCAAGAAGGAAATGAATCTGCTTTGTATTTGGGTATAAAGTGCTCCACGCTGCCTGATTCTACAACCACGGCCAGGTCAGTGGTGACAGTGCAGACAAAAACTGCGCAATCACAGAACTGTGAACAGCAGCCCTCGTGCAAAGCATCCACAGGCATGTTGGTGTGCCTGCAGGATCACACAGGTGTTCTGAAGACTTCACTCTTAGACTGAGGGATCTCCACGACCTACATACCATCTAAATCCCATCTCAGATATTCATAACTGCTTTCAGACCTTGACCCAGAGCTAGGTCTTTATACTCCAATAAGCAACCAGAACAACTATTGATTACATAAATATACGCAAGCTGCTGAGAGGGACTGCTTCACAGCAACCACAATTGGAGATCACAGTAACCAAGTTAACACACACACAGTATACCAAATGAGACACAAAACAGACTTAGGAAAAGCTTAATCTCCAGAAGCAAAAAAGCCCTAATAAATTCATTAACTTCTGCATATTAATTACTTCTCATGTAGATGTTTTCTCGCTGGCAATGTAACAAGCTTGCACTTGCCAAAAATGAGAGGTGTATCATATAATGGCATATAAACATGCAATGAGTGTGAACTCACACAGTTAGACTTAAGGCTGAAACCGCTGCTTGGAGAGATGAGAAAACACAAAATAATCACTCCCCCCCAGTCTTGTGCTTTCAGGTTTCACCATAATTCAGGATGTCTGCTCCAATACATACACCTGTCTATTGTTTTGCTTTCTGCCTTGTCCTTTTCTGTACAAGCAGCAAATCCCTATCACTCTGTTTTTGCAACACAAATGCATGAGATTAGTGACTGCAGGAGCAAACAGAATCAGTTTAAATCCTGTAAGACAAGTGAATGATATTACTTCACAAGTATGAAATCTGAGATCTCTTTGCCTTTAATTTAAAAAACCTGTACCTAATAATCACATTAAAGTCTGTTTGGCATGCCAGACAGCTTTTACTTCCTCTGTTATTTTTACAATTTGAATGTCCTTTGTAGTTACTGAAATTAATTTATGCCTTTCAGCAAATATTTTATTTTTTTTAATCTGTAAGGGTAGGCATTGTCAAGTAAAATATGCTGCTATAATTCCACACGTAAGTGCTTTTCCTCAATCTGAGTTCAACAAAAGCCAGCCATCATTATAAATCTTCATAAAGCACAGCATTTGTCAAATCAAGGAATGTAATTTTTGCAGAAATAGTCACCTTGAAATTCTATTCGTAATTTATTCTATGTTTTAGGGTGTTCTCAGTATTTAGGAAATTCAAACCTAACTTTTTATTTTGTTTTAAAAGGTCAATTATTTCCTTAAGTATTGGAGGACAGGAATGAGAACTAACCCTGGAGCAACAAATTCAGCAAGGAAAATGGGTCAAAGAACAGATGTTCAGGGGATGGCAGAGAGCAGTGGTACAGGTAACCAGGTCAGCCGGCAGGAACTCTGATTAGAGTTAACTGAACTCCATTTCCCTTTCATAATCAAAATACTTGAAAATCTAATTCATACCACCAGCCAACTGCAGTAAAAATGACTTAAAAAGCTGTAGCAGCTTTTGGTTGTGAAAGCAGTAAGATTTCATTATACTAAGCTGGCTGAAAGTCATCTTTATGGGAAAAGGTTGATAAATCCCCCATATGCACATATTAAAATGTCAATTAGCCATTTAAATAATGAAACATACTGATAAAATGAGCACAATTGCATCCATTTTGGGTAGAGTATTAATTAGCTGTTGAAGGATGGTTTCCAGGAGAGAGACAAGATAAGAAATACCCTATAGTTGATATGACCAAAGTTAGAGCAACACCCTTCTCACAGCATGCCTACACCATGGTAGCAAGCCTAAAGTAGCTGAGCTGAAGGAATACGTTGCAAAGATATTTCTGCTGGTATCACAAGACAGCACAGAAACAGTACAGCTGCATGAGTTCAGATGCACTACAGTATGGACACAGCTGTTTATTGTTGGATTTTGGCTGGCACTTTCCCACTGTCCTGAATCACATTGTGTAGAAGCATCTGTTTGGACAAGGCATCTGGCAGACAGATCCATATAATGAGTCTTATTCTTGTTTGTGAGATATTTTGGGAAATAACAAAATTAACAGACTTAAATGCCTACAAAATAAGAAAACAATCCAAACTCAACTGATTTTAGTAACTGTATAAAAGAAAAAGCATCTGAAAGATGACTTTGCAAGGAATTACTGAATGTAAGAACCACCAAGCTAAGGTACATGCAGTGATTAATAACCATCTTAGTGACTATCTGGCTTTAATTTTACATTTTTTAAAATGAGTTCACACATGCTTCCAATTGTAGGAACGTTTTGTTTCCTCCCCCTTTCCTCCTAGATAGCTTGCACTTGCTAGTCTAATCACAGACCATATGAAGAGAAGGACCTAACCTGAGGCAGAATCTTTATATCGATGTCGTTTCTTGCAGATGTTTCCCTAACCCGTTTTTTAAAGACTTTCAAAGGTGGATACTCCACAGCAGCTTATTCCACTGCTTTACTATGCCTTTTAAATCTTTGCCCCTTCATGGCTTACTCAGATGTGTATGTTCAAGTTCAGGTAAGTACTTCTTGCCCTATAAAGCTGATATTGAGTGCAAACAACTTCCTTTTTGCATTTCTCTCTTCAGATAGTTGAATGCCTACATCATATCTTCTTTCTGTTCACAGCCCATAAGAATTCCTTCACAATCTTTTCCAATAGAT
Organism: Centrocercus urophasianus; assembly: GCF_019232065.1. Taxonomy (NCBI): domain Eukaryota; kingdom Metazoa; phylum Chordata; class Aves; order Galliformes; family Phasianidae; genus Centrocercus; species Centrocercus urophasianus. The sequence goes on from NW_024884711.1 coordinate 30,285,912, forward strand.
CTCTAAAGATCAGCCACTCTCCTTATTCTCTTCTGGTCTTGTTACACTGAATCATGCTTAAGTGTAATACTGAAAATTGGACACAAACTAGAGAAGTACATGCAGGTTTACCATCCTCCTGTGTTTTCTCATTATGATGTTCCCCTTTATCACAAAAACTTGCTATTTGTTGACCTGTATTATCTCTTCTAGTCTCTGCATTTCTCCTGCACTTTAGCTGTTTGCCATCTTTTATTTGTGAACCCTGTCATTATCTTGCTGCACGTACTTGCATACTGACTGTTTAATTTGTCTACTGCAACCAATACTCCTACACGTGCGTATTATTTCTCTAATTTATTCTGATCACTTTGAATTCTACTCATCTTGCAACGTATTTGCAGTTCCCTCTTAGCTTTCTAAGAGTAGTTTAAGAAGTTAGGCTATTCCATCATCTTTCATCACTCAGGTCAGCAAAGGTGCAACGCAATGCAAAATGTAACTTGTTGCACTATTTGGTAATGCCCCTCAGTTGGACAGTGAGCCAATAACAACTTCTACAGAACCGGTGGGACAGACACGCTATGGTGGGAAGCACCACAGCTCTGTCAGATCCAGGAGAGAAAGAAATGACAAACTAAAAAGGACAACTTATTGCCAAATTGATTTTTTTTTTTGGTCATTAATTAATGCCTGTTTATCTTCAGATGAGAAACATCTTAAGGAAGTTCTGCTAACATGAAAGGTTCAAAAGCCAAAGCCTCTACTCAGAATACTGTTTCAGAAAGTGCAAAGTGGGTTTTGAGGTACCAAATTTAAACAAAAAAAAAAAAAAAAAAAAAAAAGAAAAATCATGGGGGGAATTTTCCAAGCAGAACAAATTTTTCTGGAAATAAGCAAGAGACAAACTCTTCCCTTCTTTGTACATGATAAAAAAGGAGTGCTAAAGCACCAAGCATTAAAAACTTCCTTCATACTGTCTAAAAAGACAGTAACATAATGGCAGGAGGAAAATTCCAAATGATGTAAAAAACTCCAAAACAAATAAACCCACAAAACTAAGTTAAAAGAACACCACAAAGCCAGAAAGTTGACAAAAGCCAAGATAGAAAAAAAATTCCAGTGAAAATTAATACAGCCTTATAGGGGAATTTACTTCAGAAAAGAACAAAGGAAAAGAAAAAAAAAAAAAAGAGAGTTGTTTAAAATGGAATTTGTTTGGGGCGGCCAGAAGAAGAGAATTTCACTAACGGTACTCTGGTACACACGAATGACTTCATATTATTCTTTTAAAAGTACTGCAATATTTTTCTCACATTTTTGCTAAGGAAGAACGGAGTCACAAGCAGTAAAGGAAAGATAATTTTGGATTGCACCACGTTAAACTTTTTATTAACACCTACTTATCTATTCTACAGTCAAAAAGGGACACACTGCACTCTTTTATACAGTTCTCTAGCTGTGAAAGGAAAACCAGCACTTACTGCTCCTCATACTTCACAGGACAAAAAACAAGCAGAAAACTGTCTATAGTTTTTAAAAAGTATTTCATATGTCCTCAAATTTGACCTTGAGTATATCAGTCCTTTTTCCTTGATAATACTTTAGCCAAGAGAGAGTCAAAGCCAAATTAGATGTAAAGAAGGAAACCCCAAACCGTGCTGCACAGGCCATTTCAAAACAGTCCTCGAGCACAAAAAAAACCCCTTCTCTCACTGCTTCTCTTCAGTGGAAACAGGGAGCAGCTGTTTGGGCAGGAAACACTGACTGCACCTTTCTTCTGCATTACGTTCAACACTGAACTAATTCCTGTGGCTCTCACATAACATTTTTTTATTCACTTACAGTGATAAGTAAGCAAAAGAAACTTAGGAATCCCTACCACAAACATACGTCCTATTCTCTGTCTCCTGTAACAAGTATAAAGGATGCTGCAGATATTGTTCAGAAGTTGAAAGGATACTCCTGAAGTTTCACTGTCTCTGCTACTGATCTAATAACAGTTTGAGACAGAAAGTTTCCAGGAAACTTGTTTAAGTGTTTGTTTCTTGGACCTTAACCACTGAAACTGTGTGATGTGATGATGAAGGGAAGAGAAACACTACTAAGTATTCTGTATAGGGAAAGCGGACCCAGCACTATCAGCAACGTGAAATTTGTAGAGAAATAAAAGATTGTGCAGAGCACACTCAAACTAATCACACAGCTGGAGGCCACGGGAAGTAAAAAGGATTACTCTCGGACTTTGCCTCACACCCCAAAATCCCTGAAACAAGAAAATTACAGCTCTTAGATCTTTCCTCAACCCCATTCACAGTGCTGAGGTCTTCTCACCTCAAAGAAGGAAGTAAGCTTCATTTTTCTTCCCAGCCCTGCCAGCACGTAAGTATGTGTGCAAATTAGTTACTAAGCATCCTTCATGCAGTGTATGCTTTTATAATTGTTGCAAGGAATAAAGCAGAAAACGGCTGCAAGAAGTCTCAAGTCGATGTGCTAGTTTAGTGACAGGCAGAAGTGGAAGCTATCCATGTGTTTGTGCTGTCAGTAAGCAGCCAATTCATCCTTTCTGAAGACAATCTCAAAGATCCACCCCATGCGTACTGCCTATATCAAGTCATGCGAAATATTTTTGCTATTAAACTCTGCTTAGTAAAGTACATCAGCTTTTTAATATTCACCCCACCTCAGTATTATGATGAACAACACTGAACAGAAACTAACCAGAGTAAACAAACAAAAAAAATCAATTACATTCACATAGCAGGTTTATAACTTCTTGTTTACATTCACTTATTGTTTGCAAATAGTATGGCTTGTTCTAAAATGACAGGAACGTAAACAGCTTGTTTTCCAGTACAAACGAGTAATTGAGCAAAATAACTCTACAGATAAAATCTTTAAAAAGCAACTTCTAAAAATATCTTCTTGCGATTCTATCAACAAGGATGGAAAACCGACCATTATCCAGATTGCCCAGAGGGTACAGCGGGTTACGCTGCGCTCTGGCTGGAGGCCGTGTTTCCCATTATTTAAGATAATTCCTGAAATACAATAAATGAAGAATATCTAATCTCAAAACATACATCAACAGCTTTAAACATTATTCTCATTAACCCCTCCAGAGCCTATAAAATAGGGTCAGCTGAAAGGGCTTTCAAAGGGTCCTCAGCAGACACTACATCATGTTCCAGTGATCTATTGCTTGAAAAGGAAAAGTCTTTTACGGCCTGGTCCCTGAGGGTTTTAAGATCATAACACTTAAAATCCATAAGTACAAGCTTTCTTTGATATGTGGTACAATACTATAAAATATGAATTAACAAGGATATTAATCATTTTGCACAGTGTTATTACCCAAGCTATAATCCAGAAAAATGGACTGAAATAGTATCACATGTATAACTTGTTCTAAAGTTTGCAGAGATACTTCAGTTTAATTAATGGAAACCATCTGTCTAAACACCATTAGCTCATCTATGTTTTGAAGGGCCGGCTTAGAACAGAAACGTAATCTTTAACCAAGTCCCACAAATATTCGCTCGCAGTTAAAAGGGTCCCTACAAAACCCAAGTGGCATTGTTTTTCAGTTATTGGGTTACAGTAGCGTGAGTCTCCCAGCACCAGAATCCCCCATACAGCTGATCAGTTACAGCTGCTAATTGCGGAGCGAGAAACGGGCTGACATCTGCTTCTTGCATAGTTAGTTAATGGTTCACTTCCAGGTCCTAAAAGGATTGTAGCCTCTCTCAAAAGACAATGTCGGCCCCCATATATGTCTGCCTTCTACACTGCCTGTCTTGTTCTGGTTTGTCACTCTCTCTACAATGCAAATCTGAGTGAACTCACATCTGCCACTGATCGACCCAATTCGTGAGCAATCTTTTCCCATCGACCTGGGGTCCCCCCTGGGAACTTAACCATACTTCTTGTCAGCTGGCTGAGGTCCTCTTCTGTCCATTCAGGTGCCTGTAAAACATTTGTAAAACATTCATTACTGCGGGGATATTGGACATATATCTGTGAGGTAATATACTGGAAAAATTCCTCACGTGAATTAATCAAGTTTTGGAAAAAAAAAAAAAAAAAAAAAGTAATAGTTGACATATCTGGGTATGATCTCCCTGCTTTATGGCAGAAAATGTGTAGGAACAATAGACCAACAGTGAGGTACTAGAAATTCCTAATAGGAGAAAAACATGTTTTGTACGTTACATACAGGCATCTGTTTAATTCACATTAGCACATCTAGACAGTGTACGTAGCACCAGAAAATTGCAGTAAAGAGCAACAAGACTTTTATTAAAGATTAAGCTGCAGCTTAAGATACAGAATTTTAGACATTTCTGTCATTTCTCACACAAGATGGTGTCAGCAAAGATAAATATTATTTTCATATTTAAAACATCCTCTGAGTAGAACAGAAAAGTCATTCCAGCTTTTGGTCACCGCAGCCATCGCATGTTTTAGAATTCTTGTGCGACTCAGGAATGAAATCTGTTGATTCTAATATTCCACTAAGAGCACTGGCCACCACCCCACCCCTGCAACAACACACCAGTTATACCACGAACAGGATGCTTTGCAATCCAATAACCAAAATACATTACACCGCTGTACTCCAACAACACCAGACGATCTGATAGAAATGGCTGTCTTCATAATGGCCAAATAAAGTGAACAAAGCCGGGGAGCACACAATTACGGCAGCTTAAGCCATGAAATCCCGCTTGCCTCACAGGGCACAGTAACCATCCCTGACATTTGCAGCATCCTTGGCGACATCTGCAGAGCCCAACCTTTGTTACGATCACTAGTTTGCCATTTTATTTATTTTTAAGGAATTCCTTATGACATACCTCTTCTAATCACCATTTCCGATAATGAACAGCACATATCAAGCAGTTTGCATTACAGAGCCATCAGCACAGAACAACAGTCAGAGGTGAGTGACCCCAGGGACCATCTCCACAACTACAGCAAAGCTTCTCCCTGACACTAATCCTGCCTGTCATTCTCCCACTGTGCTCTAACCACACTGACATCCGCCTGCCGCACTGCGAGCTTAACGGGGCCCTTCCTGACTTTTTACTGTCTCCCCCAATCAATGGTTCAAGCGTGCTCTTTTCACCATGTCCAAATGGCAGCTTCACTCATAATCAAAGTGCATTGCTCCTGTTAAAGGGCTTCCCGAAAGGCTCCACCATTTGCATTCATTTGCAAAGCAAACTACTTTTATTCACTTTGTTCTGCTATCAAGAGTGTTCCCTGAAGCAGATAAATTGGCATAAATACAACCTGCCACTTAAAAGACAGTAAATAATAGCCAATAGTAGCAAGGATTTCATCAATCGTCCTGGTTTGGATCCATGTAGCCCTTTATTCAGTGCTGAAAGCCTCAGACATTCATATTCATATATTTTTAATACAAGTGTAATATATATTTGAGTCACTGCAGAGAATTCGAGATGTTTAAATAACGTGTGTACGTGAGAGTGATCTCATGCACATTACATGCACACCCATACAACTTGGCTGAAGGAAGACAGGACAAACACGCAGCAGATCCCTACACTGCAAATAACCTTTTTGTTTTTATTTTATCGAGCAAGTTAATACATTCCATACCCTCTTTTATGCTAAGATCTCTCTGAGATTTTCAGAAGGCAAGTTTAGGGTTCTACTTATGAAGTAGAAACTAACTTGCAATCATTTAAATAACAGTTATTCTTATGTTTTAGTTTAAACAATTATATTCAAAACATAGTCAAATTTCATACATTAAAATCAGACCTTAATATGCAGTTAACTGTAATTTCTTACTTAACTTATATCAAAACTGTTTTTTTGGTTTTTTTGTGTTTTTTTTTTTTTGACAGATCCACAGCTATTTTTCCTTACCACGTCCAAAGCATATCTAAGCAATTACATACAGAAATCAAGATGATCTTCTCAGCGATGTAGATGCTGTGGAAGCCTTCCAGTAAGAGTCATTTTCAGACTTCTTTGTCAGCTCTGTATTTTCTCTGTGCTCAAGACTCTACTAACCACTTGTAAATATTAGAATTAATTTTTTCTTCCACATAGAGGGTAAAACTATAATTATTTTGTAGATCTGAAACAAATTATATAGCTTATTCACAGCACAGGAGTTCATTAGCTAAATTAAAACATCAACTGATTAATCCTATTTCAAGCTGGCAATTTTAGAATGTAAGATCTAAAACATCTATAAACTTGGGAAATCTTTGAAAAAGCTTTTAGGAAATCTGCTCGGAACCCCTAAAGCTGTAAACAGCTTTTGTGAATTTGCAATTCCTCAGCAACAGTTAATTGTGCCTTCAGATGCAACAGCGCCTACTGTGATCCAACTACTACAAACAGCTACGAGGGTGGTCACGGCGTGAATGCGTTCTCCCTGTTCTAATCTGTAGCTAACTGTAACTGTGAGAGTCAAATAAATGCATAAACATACCGCCCCGTCACCTAGAACCACGTGTGTCCAATATTACTGAAACGCTGGGCCAAAATTCATCTCTGCAGTAAAGCAGTGGAAGACACCACATGGTGAGGGGACAGCTGTTGTTACTACACAAGCATTCAGATTTTGCATCAAAAAAGCTGTGTTCTGGGATTACCTTTCCATATTGAATACAAAATTAAAAGTACAGAGTTACGGTCTGCAGTCTTGAAAATGAAAATAAACTGCAAGTGTAAACATAAAAATTCATAGCGTTCTCTTCAGTAATAATCCCTTAACATGGTTTATCACACTTAACTGGCAATACTGGAGGATTAGTTCACCCAAACCACAACGGACCTTCCATTGCAAAGCAATAGGCATGTGGTTTATTGTTTACAGCATGACTCTTTTGCATGCATCCTCACTTCGCAATTCCATCCCATCTCTTTCATTACAACAGAGTTTACACTATAGGATATATATTTCAACTCAAAAAGCTCTAATTTCAGTGCTAAAAGCAAATTTTTAGACAACTAAGTATTTGTTATCAAGAAAACAGTGTAACATCTTTATACCTGTTAACATTAGTAAGTATAAAGTACGTATCATTTTACCAGTAAGGCTGGGAAGTGGTTAGTATTTGAGAGTTTATAAAGTGTAAAAGATATTTATATTGACAGTAAATTGTAATTTCATTTTCTAGATTAAATTTTAGCTTCAGGCACTTTTTTCCTGCCATCAATAAACTGCACATTCTCCATTAAAAACAGAAGTTTGGGCAATGTTTTCAATCTGGTCAGAATTTTGTGCTATGCATCATCTAATTCTGGTAATTTATGGACTTAAGCAGGCTAGGCAATGATGGAAACCTCTGTAGTACAAGGGTCCTCGTGAACTCCCCAACAGTTTTGCAATTCAAGATAAAATTAACCTACAAGTAGTGTTTCTATCCAGTAACCATACGAATGGAATAAAAACATTTCTGATTCACTTTCTCACCCACGTTGGTCTGACTTTCCTTACATTTTCCTTCCATATTCTTAAAATTTTGTGATTTTCACTGTAAGAAGTCTGAAGCCATTCTTGTTATATCAAATCTCATACATGTCTGGCTTTGTGATCCAGCTTTTTGCTGAACATTAAAAATCTAGGATTCTGAAGACCTGTTCTGAAACTCTAAATATCTGCTAAATTTATCAACAATCTCCAATTTTTTGGTCCTTCAAAGCTCTTAGTCAAATCCAACTTCCAGCAGAATAAAAACAAAGGCAGCCATCAAGCCAGGCCAGTAACTCAATTAGTACTCAGGGAGTGCAGCTGGACAGAACTTTAACATACACTCTGTGATAACTTTATTCACTGTTCATCCTTTCCAGTCCCACTCTAAAAAAAAACCAACAGGGTCACACACAGACACCACCATTAAGAGGAAAGTGAGTAAATATTTTACCCATGCATTACCTAACATTTTCCCAACCTCCAATGATTTTCATTCCAAGGAATTTCTTCAGCTTAATTTGTTTTATCTGCTGAGTAACTCAATGAATCTCTTTTTCAATGGCTTGTCCAATCCTCCCTGAACTATGTAAACTTTCCATATTTGCAGTGTTTCCTTCATGAGGAGCTGCACACATATATTACCCATTATGCAAAGAATTGCACTGCTGTGTCTGCTCCGAATGGCTCTTGCCTGCTTTAACAACTAGCTCTCGGTTTTGAGTAAAGAACCAGCAGCTACTCTACTTCTGTTCACCTCTCCAGTACTCACTCGCCCATAAGTTGTTTCTTCCAAGCTCGAGTCCTGCCTACTCAGCTGGTTTTTCATGTAAAAGCCATTTCACACACAACACCGTTCTTCATGCCTTTTTCTAAAACTTCTCAAATTCCAAAACAATCTCTTTGAAATCAGACACCAAGCTGCACATTGCAATCAAGCTGTGTGATTAATCATAAATCACAAATTCATGCAATAAGGATTCTTCTGTTTTATTTTCTATTCCCTTCTTAATAATTTCTTCTTCGTTGTTGTTGTTTTTCGGGGGAAAGGGGGGCAGTGGGATGAATTATAGCAAGCTGGTGTTTCCAACAAAATCAGTACTGATAAACATAAAAACATTTCTTCTCAAGATTAACGGCCAACTCAGTTTAGAGCTCATCACCTTGTGCATGAAGTTAGGACTGTCATAACTACATCAAGATTTGCATCACTCTACATTTACCTGCTGGGAAGCTTTTCTGCCATTTTATTGTCCTATTCTGCACTTCTTAATGCCTGTTTTCATTTTCACTATTCCAAATAATCCTGCTATTGATACACTCTCTAACCTCAGTGTTCACCCTTTGTATTACCATTCATTATACCCTAAGAATACACCAAGCAGGTTTTTGCTAGTTTTTCTGAAATGTGTATCAGATACACAGGCTTATAAAGGTCCCTGATTTCCACTGATAACTTAGAAAATAATTAGAATGACATATCTGTTGCTTTGGTCCTCAGACATGCATGAAAATAAAGAATTAATTCAATTATTTCGTCCTTAAATTTTCTTTAAATTTGTGGCTGGATATCTTCTGACTCCAGCAAATTAAAACATTAAAACAATATATTACATAGTTATAAAAGAACATTGGAAACACACATCACTAATTCCAGACTTGTTTAAAGCAACTCTCTGTAAATTCAGAGGTACAGTTTATTAGCTTTGGGTGGTGAGGCACTGGCACAGGCTGCCCAGAGAAGCATGGGTGCCCCATCACTGGAGGTGCACAAGGTCAGGCTGGATGGGGCCCTGGGCAGCTGGACTATGAGTGGCAGCCCTGACCCACGACAAGGGGTTGGAACTGGATGGGTTTTAAAGTCCCTTCCAACCTAAGTGATTCTATGCTCTTCACTTCTATCATAAGCTTGTCAAGGTAACATCCTAGCCATAATCATTTTTGCTTATACTGTTCCTCACACGATGGATATCTGAGATGCCAGTATTAAAAGCCTTAAAGTATTTAACAATATAAATTAGGTAAGTATTCAACAGCTCGCAAAGAAGGCTGAGAACCCAAGAGTAAAAGTACTCATCTCCCTCAATCCCAGGTCTTCTGTTGAGCGCAGCACCAAATGTTTCAGGAAATAGAGATTATTTCCTCAATGGCTGGTACCAACCAGGGATTTCCTAAGAAAAGTCAAGTTGAATCCATTTCTATGTTATAAAGTCAACGATGAAGTTTTCTACGCTCCCTATTTCATCTTTGTTCTCATTCACCATCATAACTATTTCTATGTATAAATATATTATTATGTTTATTGTGTTTTTAACCTCAGCAGAAAATCATGGATAGTTTACATGATACTGCCATGTTATTTACAGACATTTAATAAGCCATGCCTTAACACTGAAAAATTTGTATTCTCATAGACAAAAACGAGGGGGAGAAGGATGAGAAATCAAGCTAAGCAGCAGCTACATGAAGCAGTAAGACAATTTTTAAACTTCTTACTGCATGCAGCAAGTTGCAGATACTCCAAAAAGTAGTAATTAGTCACCTGACAAAAAAATGCCTTAAAAATGACACACACAGGTGAGCTATTAAATCACAAGATGATTGCTATTCTTTTGCAGACTTTCATTTGTAGACATTAGCCCCACATTTCTTCCTTCTAGACTGACCATCCCTTTAACACTTTCCGTTTTCTCCCATGAAGCCAAAAAGCAGTAAATACACCTTGCTAGAGATAGGCACTTTACAGCAATACGCCGCTGACAAAAGGCAGCTGCTCTACAATTTATTTGTTTTCACATGTGAGGTTCTACCAGGCTCTGATTCTAGATTTAATATGAAGCTCTTTTTTTAAACACGAAGCACAAAATATACTCAGGAACATTTTCCAATACCTACCTGTATTTTCATAGTGCAATCTGAACATTCCCCCTGTGCAACTGAGATTTCAAAAGCATTAAAAATAATTCAAATTATGACATTTTAATGGCTTTGAAATTAAAATTTTCTGTAGTATTTATACAAAAACCAGCTTATTAGTGCAAGTTTTTTCCTATACATCACTATAGCAAACCATGGGGGTAAAAGATTTTTTAAAAGGTTATTTCTTGCTATACTCTCAAAATCAAATCTACTTTTCCATCAAGCAAGCCAGAGGAAAAACGTCACAATTAAATGGTTCATAAATATAACACTAAAATTACTACTTAAGTCAATGTAATTGAACAGAAATTAAAATGTAGTTTTTAATTGCATATTACAACTTAAATGGTAGCACTTAGCAGAAAGTGTTAACTCATTTATTTTTTAATTGTTAGCTGCTTCAAGGCAATTGTTTTAATGCAGAAAAAAAGTGAGAAGCTCTTCAGTAAATTTGATTGTAGGACACTCAGGCATGCAGATCAAATAAAGTATAGGTTGAATAGGTAATTAGGTTTGGCCTGTGATACATTAATGTGTGGACAAACTCCCAAGGAAAGGGAGCAAATGTTTTTAGCTTAATACCCTCTCTGAACACCACTCTACTTGGATACTTAAATGTGGTTTTGAAAGTATTTCCATTTGATAGAGAAGATAACACTGCACTGCAAGTCTTCCAGAACACATATGTCTATTAATTGTTGAGGAAAATAATTCTGCAGCGTTCACAAGCTTCAATAAATAAGTGTGTAAGGCAGTAAGTCCACAACAGACTGCTGGTGGCAACCTTTCTGTAACTGCTTGATGCAAGCAAGTCTTTGGTCATACTGTTAAATTTGCTAGGTAAGATGAACCCAAAGCCATGCAGATACATTGAAGCACATGATTAGTCCTTATTCCTACAGAGTGTTTTCGCTTGCAAGATTATTATTTGTCTCCCAAAATACCGGGCAGACTAAGCAAGTCCAGAACACTTAACAGCTTTGGGCAGTACAAAATACACTCTTCCTTAAAGCACCTCGGTACACTGCATGGTACTGGGATTTTGAAACTATTAACATATGAGATTAAAAAGCATACAATATTTTAAACCATCCTCAATCTAACTTTTCTGACATGACACAAAACAACTCTGAATTCTGGTTATGGAGAATACACAGAAAGAAAAATAATCTACTGTCCCACTGGAATACGTCTGCAAGAATTAGAAACAGTATCTGAGGACCCCAGGGAAACTACCTGGAAAACATCATGAACATGGCCCACACTAAACTTTTTAGCTCATACAGTCATACAATAACATAGGAAACAAAAAATCTGTCAAGCTTTCATGAATTCACAGATCATCCATGTTTGATGACAACTTCACGCATCTGCACTTCAAAAAAAATCCAAATTTCAAAGTTGTTCTTAATTATCATGAAATAGTGTACAACTGAAAATAAGGGCAACAGCATTTCAGCTGCTTAATATGTACGCATTGAATCTGCCCGTCAAATTACCGGATATAAAAACAAATTGGGCTAATTAAAAAAATCAAGCTTAACCTTCCCTTTTCTCACACATGCAGATTTTCCCTCCCACAGTTTGTGGTCATTTCAATTCTTGTTGTTTTCTTAGTGTTTTATCACTAAGCAAATCTTCCAAATAAGGCAAGCAAAGAAAAAGCCCAATGCAGCAAAACCTGCGTGGATATCCATTAGTATCAGTAGAGACATGCATAGCTTAGTTTAAAAAAATAATAATAATAATACAGAAAAACCCACAACAAATATTACGTCAGTAACTTACTACCTAGACTCTCCATTGAAATTATTTCCTGTTATAATTCAAATTTCCAATGTGAATTAGCAGCACCACCTAAAAATAATCATAAAAATCGAAGCACTGTTGTTTTCTTTGTTGATGTGTGCATTTTAACAAACGAACCCAGGCCCAGTTTCTCTCACACTGAAGATGACAACACCACTGTAAGGATGCCGGATGGTCAGAATGCTGGCCATCCAGCATTCCAGTTAATTCCTTAACCAGCCCCACGTAAAAGAAAATCTGATGCTAAACACCACATAAAATCTGCTGTTTTCATAAGTAAATGCATGCTGTGAATGCATGCTTACTTTGTGGAAGTCCGAAGGCTGCAGCAAAACACACATTTTCCTTTCACAGAACAGCACTCAATTGCAAATGATGCACGAACCTTCTCTCCTTCACAACATGCATCTTGAGTACAGGCACCATATTTTTTACTGAAAATGTTGGAAGTGCCTCAGCTGACATGGAAAACAAACCTCTATCACAGTGTGCAATTTCTCATAATCAGTAAAGAGTGCTCTCCTTTTTTGCAGGTTTGGGCATGTAATATACTACCCAGTAACATTTTATAAAGAACTGTTCAGGCCAAATCATTTGCATCCCAATTCAAAGAGCACTTAACTTCAAATATGGACACAATTCCTATTCATTTAAATAGAATACAATTGCATGCTTAAGTGTGCTCAATGGAGGGTTCGAAGACTAAAGGTGATATATTCAAGACTGTATCCTGCCTGTCAAAAGCTATACAGAAAATGGTTAATAACCAGATTGAGACTCTCTGAAAATCTCTAAGAGGCAGAATACTTATGACAGTAGCATTAAGTCATTCCTCAGCAAGGCAGGATTACGTATTTATCTTTACTAGATAAACAAAAGCCAAACAACTCGCATCGCTTATTTAGTTGCTGGAGTTTACCCTAGATTATAATTTCTGAGCAATTTCTATGAATAAATGTGACCAGAAGCCATTACAGTCATGATCTTCTAGAGAAGAGGAGAGAAGCATCACGGTACAAGAAAGTAAGTTGCTGAATCTAATCAGATTTTTTTTTTTTTTTTTTTTAACTGATTTGTTTGAAAAGGACAATACAAAAGTATTGGGAAATTAATATGTATTTTAAATTATAAATTAAAATTGGATTTATTTGAAGCTAGCTTCTTTCTCCAATTTAAAAACAGCCAAGAACATATCAAGAAAAGTAACTATTTTGCAACAGTCTGAACACTTTAAATTTACATCAAAAAGCTGAGAATAGAAGCAGTGAATTGCACTACAGAAATTAATGCCATAAACGGCAAATTCTTTCTGATCCCTAAGTTGTGGATCCTATGAAAATCCCATTTCAGAGATATTTCTAGATTTACAGCCCCCGCCTCTCATTCTTCTGGTGAAATTTCAAGGATACAGTGTGTCACAGCTGAACCCCTCTCCCCGTTACATCGGAGGGGCAGGAGCAAACCAAGCACACATTTACTCAGGCTTCACCTCTTCCTGCAGTTTCTACCCCATATGGTCACAACTGTAACCTCCTTCTTATTTCTCCACTCTTCCTTTCTACATTAGAGACCAGAGTGACTGATCATCAAGGGAGATGACAAGGAGGGAGCACTGACAAGAAAAAATCAGGATTTCCAGTGCTCCTGGCCTCAAATGGGCCAAGCTGGGCAATGACGACTAACATTTACAAAATCAGCTCCTTGTGAATTTATGTAAAACGGATATAAGATTCAAATCAGAAGAGAGACTTCCAATGACAAGAGTCAGAATTTCAATGTCCAATTGAAAAAGATGAAATCCCAATCACTCACAGGTAGGTTCAAGGTTTCTCTTATGTCTGCTACCAAGTCTTTCTGCAATAGACAATGACCATGTCAGCCTCAGAGAGGAAACAAGACTTGGGACACGCAGCAAATCAAGACACCAAGTTCTAGAAGTTAATGTAACAGAACTGACATTAGCCCTAGAAATTACACAGGCCTGGTTTGGACACAAGCAGGTGTCTACACAGAGGTCATAGTGCAGCCTAGTGCTAAAACAGAGCTGCAATTGAAAAGCCCTACACATCTGTCTGCACAGATTAACCCTCTGAACAGCTAACTTCAACTTTTGGGTGCTTTTCAGGCTCAAAAAACTGAGGTCCAAATATATTTATATATATATTAAAAAAAAAAAAAAGCATGTGTATAACTGTGGTCAGATTGAATTATGGCTACAAGGCACATAAATCACCCCTGGAAGCTATAACTTGACACCACACAGCAACAGCATGTGGTGAAATCAGACTGTATTAGTCTGTACAGTACAAGCACCTACGTTGCTATATTTGATTAGACAAAAAGATTAAAAAACTAAATCGAGATCAGGAAATATCAGAAAAAAATCAATTGTATGGCCTTAATTTAGTTCATATCCATGGCTGATCATCTTTTTAATTTTTTTTTTTAATAAAAAGGTTGCATGACAGTGTTTATATATCATACTGTTACTACACATAATGAACATGTCCTTACAGAAATACGTATTTTGCCTGTTCGTTTCCTTTACACACACTACCAGAATTGTCTGGATTGAAAATAGGTACTGTTCACACAATGTTTTTCACTTTCATATCAAATAATTGATATTTTGATTTTCTATAATCTCCTAAATGGTTCACAGTGTAACTTTCCTGCCTATATACGTTGACATAACTAGTTTGAGGCAGCATGAACGTGGTACATTTGAGAGAAGATTATTATTGACTTGCATGTAATCACACCAATGCATTCTATAAATGAATAAATACAGAAATAAAAAGTTTCCTATGCTTTGTTAATCTATCCAACCTAAAATAATAGGTCAAGGACAAGAAGACAGAAGGAAATGCATAAATTCCACATTCTTACATTAGCAGTGGCTCAGCAGGTATTTATTTCCAGTCTTTTTCTATTTCTGAAATATTTCCCAACTCTCCAACTCTTTTGTAAGCCACTTCTGGCATTAATACCAGCCATAACAACTTCATTTTCTCTGAACCTACCACTGGCATAATTTCTGTTTTTTGTTTTGTATTCACAATTGCAGTTTGTTTTTTAATCTCTGTTACACCACTAAAGAAACCAACTTGAGATGTTAGTCATAGAATTTGTCAGAATCATCCTGCAACTTAATTCTTCCATAAAAAAAGCTGAGAAAATTAAAGGCACTGCATATTTAATATAGCAGATGAAATGTGGGACCTCGTACCCACGGAAAACCCAAAAATTAATAAATACTATTTTAGGGGAAAAAAAAAAAAAAAAAAAAATCACTCTTTGCTCTTCTTACAGGCATTCAAGTACAAAGTGAAGTCCATAGAGGCATAAATATTTAAGGTACAAGTCTGAAAGAAACACTATTTTCTGTATTAGGAGAAAGAAGATTCAAAAGGCAGAAAATTGTATTTCTTCTCAACAAAACTTTTAAAAATTCCCTATTTGGCCAGATATTTGCAAAGTGTACTAATTTTGCCAGAAACAAACTGCTTTGTTTCAGCAGTCACAGAAATAAACAAAAAAGATCAGTCATAAAATCAACAAGCCATTGGCTGTTCAGTATGATATTTGAAAACTCTGAAGTTTTTCAAGTATTCGTCTATTACAACCGGGTAGCTTGTAATGAGGAACAAAAAAAGGAAGAGAATGAATGCTGTGCGTGTCTGGGATGAATAAAACATACAATTTTTGAATAATTGAGGTGATCATCGACTGCACTGGTAAATAAAGTCCTATCACCTGCTCTGCAAACACAGTAACAGAGGAGTGCCTTCCCCTCACCATCTCAGTTGCTACCATGAATGTTTCACTAGTAGCTTTCTGCTCCACAGAAGAAAGATGTATATTTGGTTCTGCACTTGTTCACAGGGCTCAGGCAAGAGCCTCAGTATGTTCTATAGGTAGGTATAAATACCTACGTTCAGCAGTATGTGTTTGTAGGACACAAGTAGCTATTTCATTAGCTCTAAAGTAAATACGAAAATTGTAGGAGTTACCTATAGGACGGGCACTGAAGAATTCTTGTAAAATGTAAAAAACAATATTCTACTCAGGCTGAGTCTGCTTCCTCTGCAGAAACACAAAGCATAATAAACTACAGCCTAGAGTCTTCTGACTTAACACTTTCAGTACTGTGCTGATGCAGATTTTTCTTTTTTTTTCTTTTAAATGAAGTTATCTTTTCAGTGAAACTACAATGCTTAAGGGTTTGGTAATAGAATACTGGGATTTTCACCTCAGGGTCACTAAATTCGATATGGCCCAGATCAATAGTGACTCAAAGTCATCACCATTTGATGAGAGTTTGGAGTTCAGGTTAAAATGTATTATGAGCTCAGGCTGGCTCCTAGTGAATAGCATCATAACTGACACTAACAGGTATGGTTGCTGGCAGTCTCAATATAGAGGCTTAAATTCAATGGGCATACAGAGTGATTTACTTTCTCAACCTACAGCAATCTCTCTGGGTCAGGGTCGAGGCACAGCAGCAGGACACCAGGAGCAACCTCAGACTGCCACTTGCTCACATTTATCTGTCCCATGAATAAAAGGGAGTTAGAATACAAACATGCTTACCACATACTATATATGTTTCACTGCTTAGAAAAAGAAAACTGAGTATTTCAAAACTAGATGACCTCAGGTAGCACACAAAAACAGTATAACCCTTCCCCTAGAAGGCCAACTTATGAAAACATCTGGTTTATACAGCACCTTAATCCTGCTAAGATACAAACTACTTGCTTAAGGCATTAACATTTTTTAAAAGCCTGGAAACTGCATTCAGGTAATCCGTCATATGATGTCTGATTAGAACAAGCACCATGTTATTTGCTACTAAAGAAAAAGCATACTCAGATTTCAAAGCAGCACAGATGTGGGAAGATTCAAGGCAGAAGAGAGCAGGTGGCAGGCTGGCTGGCAATCACACAATGCGCAAGGTTATAAAATGACTAAAATTTAATTGTCAAAACCACAGTCTTAAAGCTAACAGAATGATAATTCAGCATTTGTACAGCAGTTTGCCTTATAAAGTTCTGAAGCGGAGAGGTACTTCATGCAGGTAAAGTTTGGTTATTTTACAGCATTGTTCCACAGTCAGCTTTCAAGTAAAACTTTTCACACACTTTATCAGCACCCCATCTATGAAATACAGTGCATGAATGGTCCACAGGAAATAAAAGTACTAAGAGCATTTTAACCAGAAAGAGTCTGGAAGTGTGGAAAATGCAGGAGATGCACATTATCTAAGTTCCCATCTTTGTGCACAAAAATAGTTGTTACTATTCTTACTTCAGTAAAATCAAGCCAGGTGTTCCAGCAATATCAAAAAAAACCCAAATGCCAAGAAGTGCTGCAGGATTACATGAAAAACAAAAATAATGAGAAACATGATTTTTTAATCGATACATCTGGTCCAGCTGGAAGGGATCAGGCACTGTCTTTCTCCACCTTTATTTCCCCTTAACAGAGCAAGCAAATATCAAAAGGTCAAAAGTATTCATCCCTCACTGAGGAAGAACTAGGAAACCTATCTTCAGAGATGAATAAAGAGTAGATTCCAGCGGGAGAAGATGAGGAATGTGTAAACCAAAAGGAATTATAATCCTAGCCCCACTCAGGACCATGATAAACCTCCCACTGATTTCTCAAGGGCCAAGATTTTCCTGCAGCATCAACACATTATTCACATAGACAATGGACTCTCATGAAAACGTGCATCACAAATCATGTAAAATCTGATCAGAATGAAGATTACGAGAGAAATCCCACTTGGAGAGAAATTATTTTGAAATGATTCATCAATAAAATGAGTCCAGAAATGATAAATACATATATTTTTGCATGAACATGTGCAGAAAGGACAGAACAAGTTCAAATGTAACATACTCAGATGCTCTTTTTAATTCCATCTCTGCATCTACAAACCTCTGGTTGCTCCAGAGGAAAATGAAGGGTTAAGCAGCTACAAAGTAATGCAATACTTTACATGTAGGCCAACAAAATAACACAACCAAAAGGAAGACCTGGTGAAACTTCTCATTTTCCTTACCTCTTAACAAGCATACACAGAACACTTACTCTAGTCCATTTTGGGTGACAGATAAATAAAAATCAGAAGCTAAGAAGTAAATTTAGCTACTTATATGCTCTTAATAACATGGAAGAAGATCTAATCTGGAAGTATTAACATTCAACAACCGAAGAAAATAGCTTTAGGAATAAAACTCTTAAAAGTACAGAAAGAATTTTCCACTGGTATGAGAATGAGCTTTTAGCAATTCCTCTCAGCTTTGAGTCATGCAGTCTGCACGAATAGTGTAAACACAGTTACATGAATTTGCAACTTAACGCTAGCTAAGTACATGGTTTTTCTCATATAGAAGAAGTCTCAGGAGTCTCACTGCACCATTTCCATGCTCTCCAATACAATCAAGCCTGCTTGCACTACTTTCAACAGAAGAAGTTCAGGAATGGGTCAGGCAATCAAACAAAGGTTTCAAACGTGGTGAAGGTAACATGCTCTAGTTACGCTTCTCCCCCTACATGTGCTTCCAGATATGAATGTAAATTTGTTTGTTTCAAATAAATCTTTATATATATATTTGTGAAAGGCTGTAAGTAACAGGACGCGATAACCATTCTGCCTAGAACAGCCTGGAATGGACTGGAACAGTCACTTAGCTTAGCTTTTCAGGGCTAGAACCCAACCTATTCAACTTTTCCTATTTAGTATATATTATTTTCAAAATTGACTTTTATTGCTGATCGATTCTTCCTGTTCATTCATTCTTAGATGAGTACATCAGAGAAAAATCCAGACTACTGCTGAAGAAAGAACAATAAATATCTAAATTTTCCTGTTATACAGCTTCAATGCATCTAAATTCACAAACCTAGTTTTCCAAAGAGAGCAGATACAGTGTTTCAAACTGTGCATTTGTCATGATACAGTACTTTCCAAAGAAAGGAGTAAAGAAAGTAAAGTTCTCCTCTAAGGAACCAAAGACAACAGAGCAAAGAAGCTCATGGACTATGTGCTTCATGGACAAAAAGCCAGACATAATCACCTAGACCTGCGATAGGAACATCAAGGACAACTCCAATACACTATTTATGGGTGGATGACATAGCAGCATACTATTTTATCAAGCCAGTTTGATCCTTTCACATGGGTAACCGCTCCCTGGCCTCACGTACTCTACACAGTGCACATCCTTAAGCCAACGTAAGGAAAAAAAGCCCCGCAAACCCAGGAAGCTTTCATATGAGTGAAGCATGATGATCCCAAGAAAAAGTCTGATGGCCAAACATTTTATGGAAGAGAAATTTATTCCTAAGACAAGCAAAACTTAGATACCAATGTTACACACACTTTGTTATCTGTCTGTGAAAGAAGTGATAGGAGGTAGGAGCGGGATGCTCTTCATGCTCACATCCGTGACGTGTAGCAGAAGAAAACGTACCTTTCCACAGCAGAAAATCCACTGAATGACAGTCAGAAACAATTCACTTGTGGTACAGTCAGTTTCCCAGTCAGCTTATTACAAATAAAATGACACTAACATCCTTATATTGATATACAAATGACTCCTGCAAGCCACTACAGCCAGTGAACAGACATTCTCCAATTCCTTGTACGTTTCATGGATCTGCTGTTCAGTACTACTATACCAAACGTTGCATTGCAGTTTAGCTGTTAGCTGTCAACCACACCTCATCACAGCTTGCTCAGGCCAAATACCCTACCTACACAGTATACTTTCAAACTGCCCAACAGTCCCCAAAATTTTAACCCCATTTGCAACAGAATGCAATTCTGAAAGTAAACTCATGAGTCAACTTTATCAGCACTGAACCTCCGCAAATGAGCGTAGAAAAACAAGTTACTTACGTTCCAGTAAGAGTTCTTCAATATGTCTTCATTTCTTTGACTCTTATGTCTGAAAGGATGAACAAGGATACAACTTTTGTTCCCTTAGCAGTGTCTCTGAAGACACAACTTCTACTCACTCTGTGTGGAAGGTGCAAAATTATAGACAGAATAGGCTCAGTCTCATTCAATGAAAACCCAAAGAAAGACTTTCATAGAAATCCAAGGAAAGACTCCAGCCACAAAGACTGCTTGCATTAAGGAACACAAAGCAATGACTGTGAACACCAGTTCCTAACTCCCAGTCAGCTTATCTCAGAATTAAGGACAGGAGCTCTTGCTTAGAGAAACTGGGTGTGACTATGCTCCAGTGTGTAAGGATTCAGAGTTTCAATTCTTTACGCAGAAGTCAAAAGCTGAGCTTTCTGAGGAAAAAAATTATAACAGAAATACAAAAGAAAACAATGTGTGTGTGTGTGTATAAATATATATACATATATAATAAATATAAATAAGACGGAAAAAGAGAATTAATAGGCACAAAAACACACAGCAAGAAACTTGGCAACTGAAAAGTCATGAAGCCTAGCAATACAGTACTGGAAGATGATTAAATTTGACATGCAAATGTAAATTATTTTAGTAAGAAAAAAATAACGTCTGCCTAAAAACAGAGATGGTCTTTTTCACAGGCTTGAAAAAAAATCAAAGAGTAAGAAAATCTTCAGCACACAGTAAACGGACAACAGCAGCAACTTCTTTCACTGTTTTTGACACTGAAGTCAACATGTTGCCCTAACTTCACCCTGAATACAATCCTTCTCACCTCAGTCTGTCCGGCAAGACAGATTTTCAAGTAAGGAGATCAATTTACAACATCTTCGTTCTTGTCATCTGTATAATTCAGTACTAAGATGAAAACTACACATTCTCAAGCCAGTATGTTTTAATAACATTTACCAGAAGTTTATTGCAGTAACTGCCAGTAAGAACCCCGACCTCTAAGCAGCAAGAGTCTTAACAATAGGCATATATCATATTCTAAGTCAGACCAAATATACAAAATACATAAGGAGTTTCATAGTCAAAATGTGATGCATACAGATATTAAGAGCATAATAAAGCCCTTTTTTTTTTTTTTTTTTTTTAAAGCATAGAAGAATCAGTTCTGGAAAGTAAAATGTTATTAACTGCAATTAAGAGAGAGAAACAAGCCTCAGGTAACCTGACAACAATATTTCTACTAATTTCTAGAGAAGGAAAAGAGTATTTATATTAGAAGCCATAGAGAGCTTTCATATGATTTAATCAACTACCTCCTATTTTAACATTTTCAGTGTCATTACACAAATTACACTGAACATAATCTCTACCCAACAACTAAAATTCCTCTAGATTTCACCTATACGCAAATATGGTTGCACCTATGACACCCCATTTTCTTAATAGGAAAGCAAATGAAAACAATTGAAATATATAACTAGATTCAAGATTTTGAACTTGCCTTCTTTTTGTGCGTTCTGTTCCTGTTTCCCAGCCAGTCATCCATCTGTTCCTCGATCTCTTCTATAGAAGCTCCATGGTCATAGGATGGCATGTATGCACTTGATTCCAGAACAGTGTATACAGGGAATTCAGATTTTGGTTTCTTGACTTTAGGCTTCTTCTCTTCTATACAGAAACAGAAAAGAAAAAAGTAATGCTTCAAATACTGCAGAGAAGTATAATTCTGAAGCAGGCTTAGCTCCTCAAATCCGAATGCTATATCCAGTTTTCATTTTGGAACTGTCTTCAGTTTCTTTGTGAAATAGATAACTTAGAAAGCTGCATAATCATTTTATTTGCTTTTTGTTTTGTTTGTTTTATTGCTTTAAATAGCAATGCATATACTTAGCACCTCTTCTACCTGCAGCTATGACTTAAAGAGTGCCAAATGTAGAATGCCTCAAAAACACAGCTAGCTCCTGTCACTACTACAACATCTGACAATTAAGATTAGTAGAAGCAAAAGCACAGGGAGCAGTTACAACATCTCCAAAGTCTTGCTAGCTTTAAAACAAGAACAGCAAAGGCAGAAAAGTGAGCTTTAGACAGTTCTGTATTACTTTGTGGTTAGCTGTGTTGTGAAAAAACTCCTAAGCCAATAGATAGCTTCACTGTTCTCAGATTTCACTAACTACAAATAGGTTTGTTATCACACCTTTAGGAATATTTAAATGTTGCACCTCATTTCCCAAACTGACAACTCTTTTCTGCTTCTCACTGTCCTTCAAATAGTATTTGAAGTATTTGAGATTAGCAAACCAAGGGACACCAAGGAAGGAGGGACAACAAGAGCAATCTAAAATCCAATAACTGAAAACAGACGTACTATACTACATGACCTACATGAAAGAAAGCCTCAAGATTGACTGAAAATTGCCAGAACTCTAGGAAATAAAAGAAGAGGATCAGAAAGAAAAAGAAGCTAGAACACCCAGAAGCACCCAGAAGCCTCAGGTATATCTGAGTGTTTGTTCTTTTTTTAACTTTTTCTATTCCCATCTCCAGTTTAAGCAGTCCATGCTGCTTCCATTTTTCCACTCCCTACTGCATGCCTGTGTGCTCCTCTTTTTTTTCTGCTTTGACAACCATTCAAACATTTAATAAAGAAATTCAATTCACAAATCTAGCAGGAATTTACATTCACACTCTTAACAAAGAAAAAAATAGCCAAGTCAGTTAAAGATGGTGGGCAAGAAAGAGGAGAATCACATTTCTCATTAGGAGCGAGCCACAAGATCAGCACATCTACCTGCCTCTGCAACCATATCCCAATCTTTTCCCAAGCAGATAAAAACAGAATCTATTTTTCATGAGCTTCTTTTTAAAAACAATTCCTAAAGAGGACAACTGCTCCCCTGCAGACAGCCACAGAGAATTCCTTTTCTTAACACTCATATGTATACAAGGACAGCACTGGGGGATGCGTTTCATGTGTTTCCAACACATTCCTGGGAATCAAATACTTACAAAAACAACGACTGGAGCATGAATAGTCTTGACAATACTGGTGCAAAATTTTTTGCCTATTTCAAAAGAAAATTTTTTTAACAGCCAAGTAATATAAATCAATTGTTATCTCATTTTTCTCCAAAGCCGCTACATGCAGCAGCTTCTGAAGTCAGTGCTCAGATTTACAAGGACAAGTAACAACGACTTCACAAACTATTCACTGCAAATGCATCAACAAAAATATTCTAAGGAGTTACCTTAAATGACAATTCCTATCACTGCAAAACCACAAGTGGTCATGTGGAATTACGTAACAGTGAGCACACTGATACAGCTGAATTTTCATGTATTCTGCACCTCATGAGTCACTTTTTGCTAATTTTCACTCTCAAAAGATGCAAATAGCTAACTTTAACATCAAAATTTAGAGCCCAGTCTCTAAATAGATTACCTATGCTCCTTTTTTACTTATAGAAGTAATTCTGTAACAGTATTTCCAGAGGGCACTGCATCCCACTTTAAAATCCAGTATTAAAGACAGCATGTGGTCCTTCTTCAGACAGATGAATGAGAGAAGAAGACATGAAGCAGATAAGACATCCTTCTGTTTTCAACTACCAAAGGAAAGAGAAATCTCACCTAGAGAAGATGGCTGTATATTCTCAAACAAGCACACAACTAGAATTAAAAAACCTGACTCCACTTTCTCCTATGCAGACACTAAAAGATGAAAGAGTTCAGCGTATCCTTTACATATCCTTTACAATGTAAAGGCTGCCATACACACCGAATTTAAAAAAAATAAACAGAACTGAAATCACACCTTACACACAGGACTTCCCAAAACTCACTGAAAAGTTTCAACTCAGAATTTTCAAAAGCCTGGTGAATATTTACTGTTTGAAGATAGATGAGGAGTATTTATGATTTGAAAATAATGGCACATCAAGACTTCTGCTGGAATGGTAATGGGCTTCAAGTATTGCCAGTAAAAACTCGGTGTATGCACACTTCTAAAGAATGCAGTTCAGAAGTAATGACGCACAGTACTAAGCTTCGACTTCAGGCAACTGAGCACTGTGCTTCTTTTCAGTGGAGAAAAAAAAACAGATCATTGAAATTTAATTCTGCTGAACATCAGAAGTCACAGCAGACACTGAGGGGGAAAATCTATCTGTTTCTATGCTATTTTTTTGTTATCAGTAGTTCAGCTGGAAGACCAAAAGATACTCCTGACCTGACCTGCTGCTTTTCTCTGAAAAGAATAAGGTTTGGGCTTTCTACGTATTAAATGATGCCTAGAGAGCTGAATCCTGTATCAGCTAAGGCCTGTGGACAATCAGGCCTAGTGCTGCTGCCACAACTAGCATCTTAAGATGTGACACAAAGTTTTCAAACACAAGGTATTCCCTTAATATAGCCATTTCCTAATGGTGCTGGGTTTAGAACATGCAGCTATCAGGCCTATTAGATGCCTATGTCCCATGTGGGAAACAATATCCAGTTTCCCACATAATCCAGAATTATGATCAGAGTTACAGGTGCTCACATGACTAAATGCAGTGGAAATGGATGGCCTTGGTGAAACCAGAGCCAGATTTCAAGCTCAACAGGGTAAACGAATATCTTACTCTCACTGCTATATTCTGTGAATATTATATACCTGAATTGTAAAGATACAGTGTACTAACTCTTCTAGTTTATGAGGTAGAATTAAAAAAGGTAGCAGCAAAAAGTAAATGGATAATCCGATATCATAAGCACTATGGATACTGTTTGATTGCTGTATTCTCAGAACTGACTTCTATATACTACTGGTCAATCTGCAGTAGGAAAAATTAATTTCTCATTTGCTGAATTCATACCACAAGGATATTAAGTTTCCATATTTTCCACCAATACAACTATAAAGTTATTCACTAACAGATTAAATTTTACTGTGCATTTATATCTTATGGTTAACAAAAAGAGATGTAATTTGTCTGCTGTGTTTAAAGAGTGTACAAGATACCCATCAATGGGATCCTTAACACATAAAAATTAGCTAACTGTTTTACCCGTACAGTACTCACTATTTCTAAAGGCCTTCACCACTATTACAGAACTGGCTAAATGTTCTGTTGGTTTATGGCATAATGATTCAGGTACTGAAGTCTGATGAATGACTTGCAGATAATTTGGATTTGTTAGTCCTTCTGCCTTGTTAACACATTAATTTTACTGTATCAATGGCAGAATTAATAGTGACCGGCTAATGGTGATTTGCTTTATAATCTATCAGCTGTCATTTTCAGACAATAAGGAATCACCCAGCATTTTGGACTGACCATGTAATAATAGCACCTTTCTAATAAAAAGTATCAAGAATCTGTATTTTAAAGCTTTTTGAAAACTCTACTCTAATTTTACCTGTCAGATGATGGAACTGCTAAAGAATTCTAAGAGCATTTAAAACCTTCAAAGAAAAAAGACTACTCCATATAGGAAAGAAGAAAGAGGAGAAAAAAGTGCTGAACTTCTGTGTATGAGAGATGAAGCTGGAGTTCCTTCTCTCAGCAAGGCCTGTAAGCCTCCCATTTCAGCATCAAGAAAAACTTGCTGAAAAAAAGACACTGATGTCTTGAAAATCATAGAAAGCAAGGATATTGACTGTTATCCCATGCGTTGGTAAGGAAGAACAAACACAGGCAGACAGCAAGCTTTGTTGTAGCATGTCACTAAGATACTGCATCGCGATCTACTTCTCTTTCAACACTGTTCACTTACCAACCTAGCTATAAAAGATAAATAAGCACTTACAGCACTAAAATTTACTTAAACATGACACAAAAAAATTGCCATGTACAGCAACACAGTCAGATATACTACAACAGATCCAAAAGTCTGAAGAAATTGTTGGCCTAAAGTTTAGACTGTCTATTGAAAAAAACAAAGCAAACAGATTCAATATTGAAATTATGGGGCAAATACTTCTGTTAAAAAATTCAAATTTTTGTTTTCACAATAAAATCAATGGGATTACATGAATGCAGAGTCACAGAAATACACGTGCTGCACAGAGACTGAGAAGTTAGCTTATTTTTGAACATACAGACTAAAAGCTTCCTTAGTGATGGATATATCCTCAACTTCACAAAAATGCCCCACAAAGGCTTGATGCCTTTCACATCTCCTCTGAACACTCACTGTTCCCCATGTTTCTTGCTCTCCTCAAATACCTCATCCAATACAAGAAAGGGCTAGGTTAAGAATCTAATACTTAAGAACTAACTAATCTGCCTTGGAACAAACAAAAAATGAAACATGCCTCTTTTAAGCAAACCTCATAAAATTGTCTGTGAAGATGAACTTTTTTTTTTTTGTAAAGTCTGAAGCAAGTTTTGCAGGGAGAGGCATCACACTGACTAGCTACAACTGATACAACTGGAAAAAGCACCTGAGCTGCAAGTTCAGAATCCCTTCAGCAGGCCTGCAAAAACAGTCAGTAAAACAAATGATACTCAGTTTGCCTTAAATAGGCTTCAGAAGTAACAATTAAGTGATCAGAACATTCACATCCACACTAACAAAAAAACCCCCATGCATTATACAAAATAATTTTCTCCAAACCTGCTGTCAGCAACTTATTACTCTTTGGCAGGGATTAATACTAAACACAATAATTCAACATGTTTATCAATTATTTGGAAATAAATGAAAAGTCGCCTTTGGTATATCGCTGGATTGCATAAACTTGGGCAAAATCGTTCACAGTGAAGAGGAAACTACAGTAAGATTTAGGAACATGGACTGGCTGACAGTCTGGGATTATTCAAATCAAAAGCATTTTGGATCACCAATAAAATAAATTAGGCAGCTTAGGACCTTAGGCCATATCTGCACTTAAACACAACGTGTGCAGGGAGCCTTTGATGTAAGAGCTTAAAGTTACGGTAGCACAAGTGATCAGAAATGAGCTACCAGAGCTAGAGAGCTAATGCAAACTGTGATTCTGTAAACAGAACACTGATAACACTAGAAACATGATTTTATAATCAGAAGATGGCAAATATTAGAACACTATGTACAAAGCCAGGGACAATATCTGCAGCTATACTGAAAAACGATTTAGTACAGAAAAGCCGCAGTAATTAAGGGCTAAAGAAATGCTTTCATATAAAGAAGATCGGTAGATACACACAAGTTCTTATTGTACCCATGGACAAATGCTAATAATAAAAACCTGAAAGCTAGAGAAATCCACACTGAAATTAAGATACAACTATATAACACTAAAATTATTATTTAAACAAATCCCCTCATGCAGAGCTGTAGGCCACAACAAGGCTTCCTCTCCTCTGGGCTGAACAAGCCAAGAGACCTCAGATCCTCTCAATTTAGCATCATTTGCAAGCTGCCTTAGTATGCATTCCAAAGTCCTGCATCCAAAACACTGATGAAAACCCTAAGGAGAACTAGTCCCAAAATGGAGCCCTGCAGAACCCCACTACTGACTGGCTACCAGCCTGATGTAACTCCACTTACTACAACCCAC